>NC_066586.1:3412500-3422500 GCF_905475345.1 Vespula vulgaris | reverse complement strand
AATATCGAAGAGAGAGAGAGAGAGAGAGAGAGAGAGAGAGAGAGAGAGAAGAAAATAAAGAGGGGGGCCTTTTTTCCACTCGACGATATTCCAGTTCACTTTGCTTTCGTTATCTCGACGAAAACGCGAACGCACGAGCGATCCCATTTTCAATGGATTTTTTTCGAAAGCGGCTCGTCTTCGATCGGTAATTAATTTCCTCTCAGAGACGACGAATTCAAAGAAAGAAAGAAAGAAAAGGATTCCTCTTTCCAGGATACTCTCTCCCTTTCTGTCTGTCTGTCTCTCTCTCTCTCTCTCTCTCTCTCTCTCTCTCTCTCTGTCTTTCTCTCTTTCTCTCACTCTCTCCCTCTCTTTATGTTCGCTATCCATTCATTCAAAGATGAATGAGATAAAAGGATCGACGTGATGCTTTCATTTAAATGTGATTCTTCTTTTATATATCTATCTATATATTTTAGGAAGTCGCATAGAGCAAAATGGATTTATTTAAAATCTTATATCATTCCAAAGTGAATTGAATGTTTTAGTAGAACTAGTGATACAGAATGTTTGTTCTCGTGAATTAATAAGTTCTATTATCCTTAAATTTACAGAATTAAATATGATATACCTAGTGAAAATTTGATGTAAGAAACATTCTTGCAAAATTCATATTAATGTCTATGGTATTCGTTATGGCATGTTATAGTGGAATATCGTATAGGTACGACTTAACGATTATCGATTCTCCTACGATCGGAAATGAAAGGGTAAGTTTGGTCGGTCTAGAACGTGTAAGCGGTTTTATCAGCTTCTCCTCCTTCCTCCGGAAGTTTAATCCGCAAGATTTAGTTGCTCGTTCGACTTTCTTCGGATTGCTTTACATTACGACTCAAGTAAAATCTGTATCAGAAGTTATAGCAGAGAAAATTTTCATGTTCCATTGAAACTAGGTTTCTCTCAAATATTCGGTTCGTTTAATCGACTTAATGAATCACAGAAAACGAAGTTGGCGTTTTCCTAGTCAAAATGAGGAAATCGATGCGAGAAATGAAACGAATGTAAATTTGATCTCTCTATGCTTTTATATCATTTCTGATATGATAATATTTGCGATTTATGATAGACGAAAATGTGTATAAGATATAAAAACGTTAAAACGATGTTATACTTATTTTATTACTTTATAAATAGGTTGTCAGAAAATGCAATAGTTAAATGAATGCATGTTTACGATATTAACGAGAAAATTCAATTCGGAAGTTTCTCCTTAACATTTGATTCTCATTTCGAGAGAAATTCGAAAGAGAATGTTAGAATGTAGTAGTAGTGCTACTACTACTACTACTACTGCTACTAGTACTACTAGTAGTAGTAGTAGAAATCTGAGTTATTAACTTTCATCCGTCGTATTTCAAAATCTTCGACGGGCTTTATTGTTTTCGCCGTGCTCCAGTAACCAGAGAGTAGAATCCTAGCACGGATGTGATTCATTTCGTACGGGCGTTTCGTTCGAAATAGCATCGAATAGGCGTTGTTGTATACGTGTAGTGAAGAGAGAAGTAGGGAGTACAATCGAATTATCAGCAACCGTTGGGAAATCCTTTAATACCAGCACACGCGAATTTACCCCCACCTCTCGATTAATTCCCTATGAAATCACCGATCGTCCTTGTCGAGGATTAGGTGCCGGAAACGTACGCGTTTCGCGCTATACTCTCTATATATATATACATGTATATATATATATATATATCTCTCTCTCTCTCATTCTATCTATCACTTCGGCATTGTCCCACGAAAGGTCGATACAAAATTAACGAAGAAGTCCGGTGGCTAAACCAAAAGGGGACGATATGCATCCTACGTAATCTCATTTCGTTCTGTACAAGCTTGCAAGCTCTCACGTTTTCCACCGAGCACTTTCGATGGTTCGTTCGACTAATGAAATTACAACGATTCGTTGAGAAATAACAATATCTTTCCTTCTTCCCTTTTCTCTATGATACGCTCGGACTTTTTATGGAATATATACTTGTAGGTACATACGTACATATCTATAGAAAAGAGAATATTGAAAAAATGCATTTATCTTTTACCATTTACAAGAATGAGAATATATTATATTATAGGAAATCGAGCTTAATTCGATCGTCGCGATCAATTTTATTTTTTTCTTTCTTTCTCTCTTTCTTTTTTTTTTTTTTTCATTTATACTCTTCCGATCGAAAGGAATATTTTAAAAGAAATACATTTTTCATTCGGTATAGATGCATCCAGTTGAATATATTCGCTTTTTCAATTGTTTCCATTGGAAAGACGATTCCACTATCGTAGTCGAAGCCTCTCTGCGGTCTAACATTCCGTCTAGTACACCGTCCTTGCCCAAGACTCTAATCCTGTGGTACTCCGCGCATACAAATAGCCTCTGCTCCTGGGCCACGCTTTCGCATAATCGATATTTCGGACGTTTGCCCACCATGGCCGATCGGTCCTCTCGTTAAAGTATTTCCGTACGGTTTCCAGTCGTTTCGTAATTGATAATAGAATTACCCTGTGTCTACACATTATTGCCGAATTGCTGTTAATTAAGAATAGTAATCGTTCGTTTCGTTACATTTTATTACGAGAGAAATATAAAAAGCATGGGGTAATAAATGATCATTGAAGATAATATTTGAAATAATTTAAACGTATCGTTCGATTTCACGATGCAAATCTTAACAAACGAGAGTTTTTCTGAAAGTTTCTGATAGCATTTTCCACTACGTCGGAAATAAATGTTTCTCGTTGTTTTTCCGAGTAGGATAGCGATACCGATAAAACTTGTGGTTTTATCGGGTAAAAATTTTCAAATTCTAGTCTCTCGCGATATACGTAGGTAACGTATGTATATGCGTGCGGAGGAAAAAATTCGAGATAGAACAAGCAGATAAGAAAAAGTGGTAGTAGAAGAAGAACAAGAAGAAGAACAAGAAGAAGAAGAAGAAGAAGAAGAAGGAAAAGAAAAAAAATAAGAAGAAAAAGAAAAGGAAGAATAAAATGAAGAAAAAGAAGAAGAAAGAGAAGGGAGATAATGACGTAGAGAAAAAGAAGATCGTGAAAGTTCGTATATAAACGAGAACGTTTAACGGCACGTTCATCCACCGATGGCTGGGAGAACTCCCAGCGTTGAGTTTTCGAAAGTTCCGAAATAAAGCGAGCTAGAGAAAGAGAGAAAAGAAAGAAATAGAAGAAGAAGAAGAAGAAGAAGAAGAGAGAAAGAGAGAAAATGGGAATGAGCTGCAATCCTTTTCGCGATGGCTCGATTTATCTCGCGAATAATTAAAGCGAATCGAGCTGGCCGTTCACTCGTAAAGCTAGGAAGATTATCGCGAGAATAGTAAACGAACGATCGTGCACGTCAACGACGACGAAGTTGTACGAAGAGAAGTAAAACGAGAAGCAAGGAGTAAAGAGCGAGGGGTAAACGAGGAGAAAGGAATAGAGGGTAGAACGGCCGATCGTTAGCTCGACATTTTGCAAGAAAAGGAACACGCGCACTGCGTATGTTATTTATTGCTAGGTAGAAAACGTTCGGAAAGATTCGCCGTTGTTCGCGATCGTAGGTGCGAAGGATGGATGGAAACGGTATAGAATTCTTCCGGGTACGTCCTAACGGAGATAAATTCGTGCGATTAAAGAAGAGTAGGTGGAGGAGAAACGTCGAAGAAGGTTGCCTGGGTTTTATATGTTGGATAGAAGAAGGATGAAACATCGAGCTTTTAGGGTTCGGAGAAGTCGTCGAAAGAAAGAGATAAAGAAAGAAAAACGGGTAGTAATAGAGTAAGAGAGAAGACGAAATAAAAGGAAGCTGTGTTTCTATCTAGTCTTTGTATCAAAGAAAGTGTAGGAGACGGAGAGAGGAACATTTAGTATACCTGTGGATAAGAAGAAACGAAGAAAAGTACGATGTCATCGAAAGGTGCAACGACATCTCCATGTTTAAAGAATGAAGAGAGACGTAGTGTCTGTTAGAAAGAACGAAAGAAGGAAGAAGGACAACAGGTGAGATGTGTACGTACGAGTGTAACGAGAAAAGCACGGTATTGGATGAAATGAGAAAAAGTAGAAAGGAAAGAAAAAAAGGAGGCATCAAAGGGAGAGAAGACTTGGTCGAGAAAAAGAGATAGACAAAGACAAAGAGAGAGAGAGAGAGAGAGAGAGAGAGAGAGAGAAAGAGAAAGACAGGAAAGCGTAGAAAGGAAGATCAGAAGGTGGTAAGACGAAAGTAGAAGAAGAAGTAGAAGGAGTGGTTGGAAGGAGACGGCGGTGGCGAGCAAATAAAGTATTCAGGAAGCAGCGAGCCCCGGGCGTTTGTTCGTGGATGTTAGGGGTGTCTAGCGTTACGCGCGAAAGGACTTGCGAAGGTGTGCCGCTACTGTTACTTGGATGTGTTGCCTCTTCGGTACAAAGGTCGACGCCACCGGGCTGGTCTGCTGTTCCTTCCGCAAGCGGGAGTAACCACTTGCCGCTGGCCGCACGTACGTGTACCGGCTGCTCGAAAAGGAAAGGCTAAGTGTAAGATAGAGAAAGAGAAGGAGAAGGAGAGAGGGGAGAGAGAAAGAGAGATGAGGAGAGGGTAGTGGCCGCAGCAGAGACTCGGTTTTATCCCGTGGGATTCGATGTTGGAACCAGGGTGTTCGGGATCGGTTTGGATGTTCAAGAGAGACAGAGAAAATGTACAGCTTTAGATCGGTCTACCCCTTCTCGTCTCCCTTGTGGCCTTCCGTATAATCGCCCTCCAAAAGCCGGAGCAGCTTCTGCCGGTGGTAGCTCCCAACTCGGCCCTGGTAAATCCTCTGTACCTGCTCGATGGAACACCCTGCTAAGCCAAGGTCCGATCCACGACGGTGACTTTCTCGCTTTCAGGCCGCGAAAACCTTTGGAAGACCACAGCTTCTATCTTCTTTTATTCTCTGCTATTTTTCACCATAGCGTCTCGATTATTTTCAATCGGATAACGTGCGGGTTATTGTTTTATCAAACGGAGTTCGAAGCTGAGAATGTTTAAAAGTTCTGAACAAAAATGCTTCTGAACTATTCCAAGATCTATTTCTATGATAGCATTTATTTGGATAATGCATGTTTCTACGTAAAAGCTCCGATAAAGGTAGGATCTTTTTTAATAGGATCTCTTTTAAAAAATATCAAACTCGCCCTAAAAACGTCTTCATCGCTGTAAATATCTATTAGGTTAGATGAAATCGTGGAGTCTGCGTCTTCCGAGTTTCTCAGCAACCTCAACTGACTTCGAATCTTGTAGCAAGTTCTTCGCGGATTCAGCTAACCGGCGTCTCGTCTTGCCTTCTATCGGCTTCCTACTCTCTCCAAACCGTTCTACTTTCCAATTCTAATCTGACCTTTGTGTCTACTTCGTAAACAGTCTGAAGGAAGTTTGGCGAAGATATCGATTATATGGTTCAGGAGCTTCCTCAAACTAACGACGGACATCTTCGCTTGTTAATCCAATAAAATTTTCTACTTTATGGTATCTTGCGTCATAGAAAAGAAAAGAAAAGCAAATTAAATTATACGTATAATGATTATTTCCCTTCATATTCTAATTAAACAAACATATTCAAGGCAATTTTCGATAAAAATGCAACTGGATCGATCGTCAAAGTGACGTGTGACCGAATAACTCTTTCAAATAAAATCAAGATCGAGGGTAAAGTAACTAATAATATCCTTTGAATGGTTTCATTGATTAATCCAAATGAATGGTCAACGTAATCGAAGAGAAACGAAATGTCGATTAAACAAAAGAAAAGGAACAAACGTTGATTAAATCAAAGAGTAGTCGAGAGATTTACAACGTAAATAACGAAAGCAAATTGCGTGTGATTGCACGTGACCTATCGACAAATCGACGATTTCCGCTTCTTTTCCTTTTGAAAATTTAAATCGATATGAGGTTAGACCGAGAGTTAATTAAATTAATGGGATGAATACATTTTTGAGCGCACTTTCTGCACTAGGAAGCCACACATTTATCAGCTCGCTGACTTGGAAAAGAACCTCTGTCATTTGGACCGGACTAATTTTCTGTGAGGATGGAGAGAGAGAGAGAGAGAGAGAGAGAGAGAGAGAGAGAGAGAGAGAGAGAGAGAGAGAGAGAGAGATGGGAAACAGACGCATCCGCCCGCGGCAACCTTTAATATCTATAATTAATGATTCCCTTTCCACCCCTCGCTTCTGTACACCGAACGAAGTTGCAAGTACCAAGAGCTTTTCTCTCTTCTTGTTCGAATACGATAAATGAAAATCATCGTACGCGAAAGGGTGTATTTATACGTTCTCAGTTGAACGAATCGACTTGAAACCATTCCCGTTTTAAAATTCAGGTAATATCTATCATATATTTATTTTCCTCCCATTAAGAAAATGTTCTCGTTTCGTTATTAACGATAGCGGAATAAGTCTTCCGCGAGGGAAATAGAAGAGAAGAAAACAAAAAGAAAAAGAAAAAGAAAAAATATTTGACATGTTATAGATACGTATGTGCATTAGAAAGTATAGTATTATAGTTAAAAGAGAAAAAAGAAAAAACAAAGGGGAATTTGCTTTCCCAGGAAGATGACCCTTCGATTTGCAAGACAAGCAAACTATAATAATCCATAGTATTAAAGGGTGAATGTTATCGTACAAGTAGTTATGTATATCCATGACGTATAAAACAGAAGGGACAACACAGAAAGAGAGAGAAAGAGAGGGGAGAGAAAGAGAGAGAGAGAAACAAAGGAGAAGCTGGATGAAAGACAGATACAGAGAGAGGTAAAGAGAGACACAATGCGAATGGGTGCGTGCTTATCGTAGGAGAGGCAAAGGGGACGAAATAGCGCGAAGATATATATAAAGCGAGGATTATAATAAGCCGGGTTGCGTTACGAAATTGTTTCGTTCCCCATTAATAACGGCAAGCTGGATATCCAAACAGTCGAGCAAGCCGGCCACCCCTTTCGCCGTGCGACAATTATTATTACTACCAACAGGGGTGTCGTTTGCCCTTTCTAAAAGGCTAACTTGCCCCAGAAGAGATTCGGAGCAAAGTGTATGGTTTCTCCTTGACGTCCAAAATTGTCGAGAAAATAATGAAATCAACGTTGAAAATGATTATATACTTACGTGTAATAGAATTAGATAGAAAAGATGAATGGATAGACGCGAGACATTAAAAACAAAAAAAAAGAAACGAAAAAAGGAAGAAGCAAAAAAGAAAGGAAAAAGAAAGAAGGAGAAAAACATATCGATATTTTTAACAATACGTCGTCTTTAATTTAATCAGTCTCGTTGCTTTTCCGATAGACCAGCTGAACGGATTACGATAGAGACGACTTACAGATTTCATTTTAGTTATTTTATTCTTCATTTTCCAATCGAATTCAATCATGAACGATATTTTCTTTGGGATCTTTTTTTTATAAGCCATTCTGATTATCGGAAGTCGAGTAACTCGAAGTGGGTTCCAGTCAAAATCTCTTGAACGATAAGAGAGGGAGAGAAAGAGAGAAAGAGAGAGAGAGAAAGAGAAAGAAAGTGAACGTCGCTAGTGGCGGATCGATGAGACTCGTTAATACCGCTTTTCGTCCTGAAGCACCATCTAGTCGCCTAATTAGCGCGCGTCGATGCTTGAGACATCAGGAAGGCAAGGAAGGATAGCTCGTTCACCCTCATTCACCATCTCCGCACATCCCCGAATCGTTATCGGATCTTCAATCGGCCCTGCTTGCCATAGCAATTTCTGCAATAGTCGCACACTGTGATGACGATGCGAGTCCATTGTTCCTATGTGCGATTAGGCGTGCGTTTCTGTCTCCATGTCCCATCTACTATCCTTATCTCTTAGCGAATGCAACGGGGTAAAGGGAACGTGCATTACAGTCGGTACAATGGCTAAATGTGGTAGGGGAATCCAAGGTGGGGGCTCCCGATACCGATTCTGCCGCTTCTGTGCTGGTAACGAGCCTCTAAGGGTCACATTAAACGTGTCTCCCATGGGACACGCCTTTGATATGTACATTGTTACAAAAGTGAATCGGACTAATCCGTATCATTCCTAATTTCTTTACGATTTAGATTTTAATCGTTAAGCACACATATATTTCTTTTTCTTTTCTGTCTTTCTTTTTTTTTTATTTTATTTTTTTTTTATTGTTCGAATGGAACAAAAATCGTTTTGCATTTATCTGATATTATTTTGATTCTTAGACGTTCATTTGCACAAGTAAATTAGTTATTTTCTTTTTTTTTTTTTCAAAGGGTCTCCTGTATATAATCTCATCTTACGACTTACTGATACATACATATCTCTTGATTCACCTACGAGGAACATTACGAGGTGGTCTTCCCTTTCGTTAGGCCATTCGAGACGTCGCAGGATTATAAGCCCTAATCCGGAACTAATCGAGCCGAATAACATTTCGAAGACCCGTCGTTGATAATCCTATTATACCGATTGCAAGCCGTTTTCTCACGGTTATTCAATTTGAAGCAGCTTGGAAAGTCGAAGTCATAGTGAACGGAAGAGAAAAGGAATCGAAGTCAAAGTTAGGCTGATATACTTTGTATTAAGAATTAACTTCGAAATTTATTCGCTAAAGGTTTCTATATTCTTTTAGGATACCCGGTATTAGTAGATATAATACTTGTTAACGTATTTACATATACTATGTACGTATGTATATATACATTTGTGGGTATGTGTATGTGTGTGTATGTGTATTCTACGTAGAGAAAGCAGAAGCGAAATTTGTCGGCAAATTGACGACAACTCGATCACGCGGCTGCAAACTCGTAGCGTGCTCGAAAGCATAGCTTTTGCCGGCGCGCCATAACAATTCGCTTTGGCGATGTGCCAGCGAATAGCGAGCGCAGGTGTCGTTATCTTGCCATCTCTATACAGTGGATCAGGCTAAAGAGCGGCAAATTGTAGGCGAGCCGAGCGTAAACTCAGCGAGGAGAGCTCGTTTGGTATGAGCGTTAACGAAACCATCGACTTGCGTAGATTTTTTTTTAATTCCGTTTCATTGTTTCCTCTTTTCTTTTTTCTTTTTCCTTTTTTTTTTTTTTATTGTCAGGTTGGACAAACCTCGAGCGAACAAGAGACACGCGATATTTTCTTTTTTGTCTTTTTTCCTTCTCTTCTTTGTCGGAAGAATCGACGAAATTAGTTTTATACATAATGAGGAATAATTACGTTGCAAAGGTAATGTAATACTTTATATAATTCGTAAAGTTGATCGTATAAAAAAATGAACAAAACATTAATTCAAAAAGCTTGTCCAACAGTCGGAACTAAAACGAGCCCCGCTATACGGTTAACTATCCGTGCCTAGAGGATAGTTATATAGACAGGATGGGACGATCATTCTTGCTTCCTGTAATAACTTCAGTGTATACCGCTGCCGTACGAATACGATTGGCCGCGTCGCGTGTGTTTATACGGTGCGTTTGAGTTTAATCGCGTGGTTCGCTCGCGTTCGTTCGTAAATGGTGTGATACCACTGGCCATTGTCCATTCTGTTTTATTATCTTTTAAGCGCCAACGAAACAGGCCATTTTTCCGATAAATAGGTCATCCACGTTTTCCAACATTTCTCACCTACAAAATGTCAACAAATTTATTTTTCATATCAACGATGTCGTATAAAACAAAACAGGTAGGGCATTATATATCTTTTTCCCCGTTTTTTCGTTCGTTATTTCGAGAATAAATAACGTCATTAACAAAGGGAGCAAAGAGAAACGTATTATATCAGAGGGACTACTTCGTCGTTTTAAAGGTCGGCTTAGAAAAGTTTAAGTGAGCGACTACGTCGTTCCCACTTGCATTCGCTTTTTGTGTCCTTCTCAATAGATCTTATTCATCGGTGCGCTCGTAACTCGTTAGAACGTTCAATGGCAACCCACCTAGATCCCTATACAACATCAACATAGAGAATCGTCGACTATATTAACTTACATCACCGCTTACGTC
>NC_066586.1:3340000-3407500 GCF_905475345.1 Vespula vulgaris | reverse complement strand
CGACCAATCGTTCGCGTTTCGCACGAGAGATCGATTCGGAAATTAATTTCCGAGTCTTCTTTTCTCTCTCTTTCACCCTTTCTCTCTCTCTCTCTCTCTCTCTCTCTCTTTCTCTTTCTCTTTCCCTACGATTCTAAACGTCATTGCGAATAACTCGTATTCAGCAAATGTGGAACGGCAGCTCTAACGGTCGGAGTCGATGTGCTCGATCGAATGAACGGCTGGTTAATAAGTGGCGTCGATTTAACGTTAACGACGCAGGAAGTTGAAATTAATTAAACGTTGCAGTTTGCGCGTACCTATGAAGCAATACGTAAACAACATATACTAGTATTCATAACGTAGTTCAGCTAAGAGAAAGTATATGTGTTTATGTATATATATGGAGAAACGTTTGCACCTACGCGTACTGCAAAAGAAGTACGGGATTGTGTGAGTAAGTGTATACTGTGTGTGGGTGAGAGAGTGAGAGAGAGAGAGGGAGAAAAGTGATTCGTTTACTGTGTCGGGTTTTCCATCCTACCTCACCACGACCAGTCTCGACGTAGCCCAATTAATTTATTACTCGTGAGTAATTAACATTGTTATTTCACATAAAACGCATATTATTATACACCACGGCATAATTTCATACTCTAGGATTCTCGCGTTCAATATTCAATAGCGTACATAGATCATGATGATAACGATTAAACAATAGAAATTGCAAACACATCGATAAGGATGCGCTTAAACGAGAAACATGCAAGACGTACCATTGAAATTTCAAAAGAAACATCGATATCGCTTACTTAGAAAATGTTAACAATGTCGATTGCATGCCACGAAGAGAGAAAGTAATTCCTAATTAACGCAAGCAAAAATCAATAAGAAAAGAAAGGGAAGCAAGAGAAGAAAGAGGAAAAGCAGGAGATTTTGCTCGAGGCCTAAGGTTCGTTATAAAAAACGATACTGGAACGGAGAAAAATCGGAAATCGTAAACTGTGAGTTCGCACGACGAGGGCGTTACAAGATCAGGATTCGAGAAGTTAAACGAAACCAACTGGCATTCAATGAAACTCGATAAAACCCAATTAAACGCAACACGCCCGGTTGGTTAGACCTTTTTCACGAGTCTCTTCGTTTCTCTCTATCTTTCTCGCACACACTCAGCGCGACCTCGAATAGTCGTATCTCTCTTTTTCTTCCTTTCTCTTCGTGTATGTGTATGTGTGTACGTGCGCGGGCGTATCTAAAGGTGCACTATATGTACCTATACGTAGAGGTGAATGATAGCGAGATACACACCGTGAAGTTTTGCGAGAGCAAACGTTCTATATCTTTTTCTCTTTCTCTCTCTCTTTCTTTCTCTCTATCTCTCTCGATCTCTCTTACTCTTTCTCTCATTCTCACACGTACGTTTTCGCGTACGGTAAGGTGTCCCTTCTGTTTGCGGGTGTGCGTTCACGTATATGTGTACGCGTGGCGCATACATAGAGAGAAAGGCACATAGCGGAGCATAGTCCCCAAGCATAGTCTCAACTCGACTCGAGCCGCTGAATCGATCCGCGAGCCTTCCCCCGTGCGCACTCTGCGCCCCCAGAACCAGCCAACCGTCCCACCCCTTCCACTCTCTTTCTCCCTTCGTTTCGCCTTCCTTCTCTCTCTCTCTCTCTTTCTCTCTTGGACTCCCGTTCTCTTTACTTTTCCATCGCTTATCTTCGTCACCCTTCATCTCTCTCCTTCTCTATCTGTTTCTTTCTCTCGCTCTTACTAACCTTTTCCATCCCCTCTCACGCGTTCCCACATCAAAACCACCCCATCGTCCAACGCTGGTCACGCGAACGTTCGTCTCAAAAATGCCCACCCTCTTCTACTTGTCTTCCACCTCTTCTTTCTCTTCAAACTCTCGCGAGAATTTCTTCGATAATTCTCTCTCTTTTTATCCATCCTTGTCTCGACTAGGTTTCGACCCTCCTTTATTCTTCGTCCTTTCTTAAGTTTTTCCTTTCCTTTTTCTTTTTTTTTCTTCTTCTTCTTCTTCTGAAAGAAAAATCGCAAGGGTTGTAGACGAAATCGAAGCAATCCAAAGAACCAGGCTCGAGGCGAGAGAGAGAGAGAGATAGAGATATATATATATATATATATATATATATATATATATATATATATATATATATAGAGAGAGAGAGAGAGAGAGAGAGAGAGAGAGAGAGAGAGAGAGAAAGATACACGTTACGATTTGTATCGCGCGACGGATCGCAAAGTGCTCGTTTGCATTGCTGATGGTTGTCGATTCGAAGGGAGGAATTCACAAGCTATGCCGTTTCGTCGCTCCTTTTTTCCTTCGGGATAGCTCCCAACTCGCCTCGGGCCTTTTTCAAGGCCGTCAGATTCATCGATCGATCGAATGGCCACTTGGAAAGTTCGACCAGAGGAAAGAAAAAAACAGCTCTTGCCAACGAATTCGAATCTAGATTATCCCCTCTTCTTTTTTCCCTTATCGTTCTTTCTTCTTTTCTCAAATAACCTCGTTTAACGTTTTAACGAACCTTTAATCCTTCCTCGTAAACTCAAACTTCCGCTCTCGTAAATTCGTCGAAGAGAGAAAGAGACGGGAAGAAAAAAGAAGAAGGAAAAAAGAAAGGGAAAAAGAAAAAAAACGTAGAAGACGGACGAAGTAGAACGAAGAGAGCAAGTCATTCGACGGATTTAATGGTTAACGATCGTTACGTGTGTCGCTCGAATCGTAGTCGGATTAACGAACTTAACTATCCCGAGTGTGGGACCGATATATGGGGTGACTACGTAAAGGGGAAGGGCCGTAAGGGGAATGAGAGAGGACTAGAGAGGATCGTCGTCGTTGGATGAGAGGAGAGGTGATCACGAAAGAGCGATAACACGGGAAGTAGGTGGTTTCGCGCAGTTAAAGTGTTACAAGTTGTTTCGGTAGGAACGCTCTAAGATATAGGAAGACAGCAGCGGGCTGCTTGCTTTTTGGTCAACTTCGAGAAGGGAAGAAGACTTCGGCCTGGCGATAAACAGGAGTTTTCAAACTTCGAAGTCCCGCGAGAGCGCGAGAGATAAGTTGAAAATTTTGATGGAAAGCGCGACGTGCCCGTTGAGAGAGAAAGAGAGAAAAAGAGAAGGGGAGGGAGAGAGAGAGAGAGAGAGAGAGAGAAATAGAGAGAGAAAGAGATAGAAATAGGTAAGAAGGGAACGGAGATTTATTTCTTACGTATTCCGAAACTTCTTACCGAGCCTGATAACTTTCATCCGGCTCGTATTTATACAGAGGTTCGTCCTAAGAAAGTTATGACAGATTCCAGCGTGACTTCAGAAAATTCTCTTACTTCTGAGCGTCACGCTAAATGTTCGTGCGTTTGAGAGAAAGAAGGAAGAAAGGTAAAAAAAGATAGAGAGAGAGAGAGAGAGAGAGAGAGAGAAAGAGAGAAAAAAGAAAGAAAGTAATAAAGAAATGATGAATCCTTTTCATCGCGACACAAAAAAGGGACGATTTCTTGGACGATAGCTCGCGTTATGGAACATAGAAACTTGTTACTTCTCTTTGGAAGTTGATTACTGAGAAAGAAAATATATTAATATATAAAACTTTATCCAATTCAACAAGCAGTAAATAAATAATTACTGTCGTCTATAATTAGTTTCTAAAAGTATTTATCGATTATAGGAGAAATGTTCCTGATCGTGATTTGTTGCGAAATCGGAAAGGGCCATTCGGACTTTGTGGGAATTGTAGAGGGGGAATAAGAGGCGGAGAGAGAAAGCGAAGTAGGAGTAGAAATAGGAGGCGGGACGAAGTGCCGAGGGATATCGACTTCTACGATGAATTTGGCATAGGGTGGGGGGTATTTGGAGGTGATGCTGGTGGTGGGAGAAAGGAGAGTTCTGCCCTCCTGTCTAGCAGAATTTATAAGGATGCTACTGTGTGTAAGCCACGTGCGCACTCGTACGTATCTGTGAAAAGGGATACATTTTCCAAAGTAGAATCGAGAGTGTAACTTTCCTAGAGCTGACCGGACGCTCAGGGAAAAGGCTTTTTATTAATCCGTTAACTCTACGAGGAAAATGGTTTATATACCTACGCCGAGTATTTTTCTCTTTCCTTTCTTTTTTTTTTTCCCTCGTATCACGCGAGAAAATCCTTGCTTCGTCATTCGTCCTTGATCCCTTAATACCGTGCTCGACGCGGTAGCATGAACAAACGAACGAATGGACAATGGTACTACTTTCATTTTCCTCTTAAGTCTACCTCAGTGAATATTCTTCTATCGTCTATAAGTCACACTTGTATATGTGTTTAAATATATCTCCTCTTGTTTCTTCTTTTTTGTTTGGTTTTGTTCTTTTTTTCTTTTTTCCTTTTTTTAACGATTGAAAATGTAATAAAAAGTTGAAAATAGATTGATATCAAAAATAATTAATATTTCATTTTGCATACGGTAAAAGTATTATAAATATTACAATTTTTAAATGAATATTCAGATGAAAATTTCTCTTTTTTCCTCTCCTCTCTCTCTCTCTCTCTCTCTCTCTCTCTCTCTGTAACTCTACAGATATATTAAATGATATACGCATTACATAGGAAACAATCACCTATATCTTATAATTTCAATTTTCTTTCTTTAAACTTCTCTCATATTTTTTCTAAAATACTTTCCCAGCCACGATTTCCTTATAATTCTGTATTTTCAACGATAAGCTCGACCGATAGATTCGAACGATCGGAATCTCATCGAACACACTTTCACGGCAAGCGCGAGCGTCAATGGCATGCTCTGAAGCATTCCCCATTCTACTTTCTAGTGCACGTTTTCCTTCGGCATAGCAACAACGTAAGTCCATTTTCTGCAAAACTGATATCCGTTTCTTCTAAAGGAATATCACTTTTATAGGAAATGGACTTACGCTGGTTCCTTCTCCGTTCAGTGTATGGTCATGCGTATAACATGGCACAGTCGAGTCTACTACTCTCTTCTTTTTCTTTTTCCTCTTTTTCCTTTTCCTTTTCGCTATTTTCGCGAAAGAATCACCGTCACTTCCGGTAGCTACGTTTTTCTTTTCAATCTTTAAACTCTTTCCTTTTATACCTTGTACGGGTTGCCATTCGTGTTAACGAGTTTATACTATACGTGTACATCTATGTATGTAGGTACGTGTATTTACTTGTAACACGCAGCATCTTTTGTAAGATCCAACCGATTCAATTATGCAAGTGTCTACGATAGGGAAGCTCCTATCCTGATGTTATCCCCCTTAACGTCCATGATTTGTGTCCCCGTTCATCTCCCGCACGAACGTGCACGAATATCCATGTTTGTCGAGCTTCACTGGGAAACTATTCCAGATAGTAGCATTTAATCGTGAAAAGCTTTCCTCCCTCTTCCGTAAAATAATGTTTTGTAATAACGATTATATACGCATAACGTTAATAATTTTACTTCGATAAAGCATTATACGTTTTATCATTATCATGTTTATTTAATATACCGAGATAATACGTAAAATGCATCGATTTCGATCTCTTTAGTTTCCTCTCTTTTTCTTTCAAACGAGTTCGCGTACGTTTTATTCTTTTCTCTCTTTCTCTCTTCCTCTCTTCCTGTTTCCCGTCGAGTTAATGCATAAAGCCGTTAATAGAAATGAAAATCAATATTTGCCACGGGTACCCCGACGGCGGTATTTAAAGATAAAATCTCGAGAGCTCAGTCCCGTTTTTCTCCCTCGTTAAAAGTTTATCGGACCATTTCGCGTACGGACGAACGAAGATCGAAGCAGTTTCGCGTCTCCGCCGCTCCGTGTTGGAAAACTGAGAGAAAGTTTAAAAACGTTTCGTTGTTTTTGCCGAGTCCATTCCATGAACGGCGTCGCATAAACCCAGGCTGCTTTGCTACTTTGTCTGTCCGTCGATTGAAAAAGATCAATAAACAATTGCACGCCAATTATAATTGGCTGATATATTTTTATACGATCGAAAATGAAGACAAACGAATTATAATGGGAAATTAATCGACGAGTCGAAAATTATTACATACCTTTTATCTCTTTTTCTTCTTTTTTTTAATTTTAATTTTTTTTTTTTTTTTTTTTTACGAACAACTTACGCATTCGAAGTGCATAAAATTTTATCAATAAAACGAATCAGCCATGTACACATCGTACCTACCCTACGTGATTTCATTTACAAAATCTCACGTAATTACAAATTTCGCATATTGGGATACGAGTAGCAACGAGTCATTTTTCGGCCGAATCTATTTTGTTCGTTCGTAACGTGTATCGAATAATGCTCGGCAAAAGTCGTTATTTAAAAATAATTAATTGGAGGCCTTATGGTTCTAGATAAAGCTATCCTCTTCCGTACACGCCTACCTATTACGTTTTACAAAACTCTTTTACTAGCACGCCCTCTTTAATTTGTACTGGCATGAAAATATTCATCATCGTCATACGTCGATTTACGCACGAAATTTGGGTTTCGTTTTAACGAATCGGCGAGCGTCCATAAAGATTACAGTGTCGAGCTCGTGCTTAATTATCGTTGCGTGATATAGAACGAAATGAAAGCATTGGAACGTATCTGTAAAGCGGGGTAAAGGACGACACACACGCAGAAAGAGGGCGAGAGAAAGAGAGAGAGAGAGAGAAAGATAGAGATAGAGAGAGAGAGAAAGAGAGAGAGATAGCAAGAGAGATAGAGAGGCCTTCGAACAAGTGGACAAAACTCTTCGATTGAAATATTCCATTGGAGTGATTTATCGAATGTTCTATAGCGAGCCACTTCGAAGGTAACGGAAAAACGAGATATTGATTAAACGTAAATCGTATTAAAACACCAATATCTGCAACGCTTGTTCGCGCGCGTGCGACGCTTTTTACAAAAGGTTGCTGAGAGAGAAAGAGAGAGAGAGAGAAAGAGAGAGAAGGAATGGGGATAAAGCGTCTCGCTTTACGATAAAATACATCATAAGCTTAAGACTTCTCGATATAATATTTTACGGTAATAAATATGGCTCCTGACGTTCGACCTGTCGGCTTTCGAAACTATAATAAAGAGTTTTCACGAAAGTAGTAGATACCATTCGACTCACGCAAAAATTCCTTGACGGGTTTCGAACAAAATGACAAGGTCAAGAAAACGAAGGAAAAAAGCATCATCCATCTTTTTTATCATATGTCATCAAAAACAAAAAAAAAGAAAGCTCCATTTTATTTTTCGTCTATTTTTTCTTCCCTTGTCTTTTTTCTTATTCCTTTTTAATAAAACGTAATTTGTATAATATCTGTTAGATCATAATCAAAGTAGAAATAATTAGCGAACGCCAAAGGATTCACGGATAATTTTCTTTTCTTCTACTTTTTTCTCATTTCTTTGTTTTTTTTTTTTTTTTTTTTTTTACACCAACAAGACTATTTTATTGATAGAATAGGTTAAAAGCGGACGAATGAGCACGGAAATCGGCTCGTTCGAATGAGCCCGGAGGACTCGAGTGCCCATTCGCTATGGTTCCATCCATTGGCAGAGAGATTCGCCGATATGACGTTAATACATCATCGCTTGTCCCATAAACGTATATATGGCAGCGTCGAGTGGAGGTATTCACTTCGATCCGCTTGTTCGAACCATTACATATTGAAACGAAGCCACTTATTATCTCTTCGTGAAGAGAAAGAGAGACAAGATCTCGCGGTTATGTTCGATCTTTTCCGTATTTTTATCCTATTTCCTCTTGCTTTTCTTCCTTCTCGTTCCTTCTCTCTCTCTCTCTCTCTCTCTCTCTCTCTCTCTCTCTCTCTTTATCTATCTCACTACACGATCGAACGAAATTACCGTTATTATGGCGTAACGCGAATAATGGTGCAAACAGTCAGACACGCGGCCTACGTGCCGAATCGATACGTGCGTTCGTATTCGATAGAGACGTCAACGAGTATTCTACTTTCGAGTAAGATTTTGCATTATTTGTTCTTCCTTTTCTTCTTTCTCTTTCTTTGTTTTTTTTTCTTTTTTTGGAAACGAAATAAATTTTATATCGAGTCACAAATTTGCTAAGAACGAAATTTCTTTGAACGAATCAAACGGAAGAATTCATTTATAAAGGATTATTTTTTTAACGATTAATGTTCTTTCCTTTTCTTTTTTTTATCTTTTTCATTTTTATTTCAATTATATATTGTCCCATCAACCACTTGTTCGTGTTATTAGCGACATGATTAATATTCTTCGTTTAACTTGATTATTAATTATTATAGTACATCGACCCTTAGAATATTCTAGCGAAAATACAAGAACAAGAATCGAGATTGATAGGGAACTAGGAAGAGGAGCGAAAGTCGATTTTACGCGTCGCTGAATTATCGATAAATATCGACGTTAGAACGGGGCTCGCTTCGGTAAGTGCGCGTACATTGTAGGTATATAATTAACCCTCTGCGGTCTGACGTCCCGCACGATACGTTGTGGTGTTGCGCGTTCGCCAATAATCTTATTACTCCGTAATTTACTTTTACTACGTTGCGTGATTCGTTTGGTTCGCGGTATAGTATGTGGGGAAGAATGTAGAGAAAAGGTGGTCAGGAAATTTTACAACTCTTTTTCTCTTTTTTCATTTTTTTAAACGAAAAAGGTGCAAATTAAATTAATTATTTGTTTGTATATGTGGAAAATCTTGTAGATTGGAAAAATCTATTAAATATAATATAGTCGTTAAATATTTAATCACATTACTAAATATTTCATTATTATTAGATACGTAACACGTAATAATGTAATGTACTATTACGTAAAATATTATTATATAATATATAATATCGATTTATTTGCTATTACGTAAAATATATATATATATTATATTAGCAAATCGAATATAATTATTGCATTTGAAAAAGATCATTACTCTTCACATACATACGAATATAATATATCATTAGCATGAAAGAGAAAGCGTGAATTACGTGGGCTATCAAGTTGAAATCGCATAATGCCTACCATTTAGAGATATCTCGGAATTTCGGTAACGTTCAACTCTAAATTCGAAGGTATTCCTTCCTTGAATTTCTATTCGTACAGGCGGCCATGCAGTGCATGATCTAAGTTTAAATATAGTTATGCCGCTTTACATGCAAAATACCGGGTGCTTTCCTTGCATCCTGAGGTACTCAGCTACCTTATATGTACATACATATTAGATACATACCTATGTATATATATGTACGTGTGTGTACTCGTTCGCACACTTTGAAATTACAGAAACGGTACAGTGTCTAAAGTCTTTGGTAAGTACGTTGCAACACCGTAGTAGTTATATCGAAGTCATAATAATCGCAATGATCGTGACTATCTTGCGAAATGGTCGAAATTATTATACCTCTCTAGTCACCTAAATAATACCCTCATGAGGAAAATGATCTATCTTTCTTTTCTTTTTCGACGAACCAACGAAATTGATAAGATCTTCAATTAATTATTATCCAATCGATTATCACTTCTTCTTTCACAATATATATATATATATATATATATATATATATATATATATATATATATATATATAAAAATAAATATATCTACCTCCCAAGATAATCCAAAATAATTAAAAACTTTAACTCGTTAGAGATCTCGTGGAGCGAGCAGCGTATTATTAATTAGAATCAGATTAGGATGATTTTATCAGAATAAGGATTAACCTTTGCTCGTCGGATGAAATCTCAAAGTCCATGAACGATTTTTCTTCGTAACACACGATAGTCATCGTCGTAGGATTTCCAGAACTAAATTGAATATTTCAGATAACAATTTTTTTAAAGGAGATAAAAAGAGGAAGAAAGAGAAAGGAGGAAAAGAGCAGCATCCGTGATCCATTAATTTAGCGAGAAGGTCGGTCGATTGCATTTACGTGACTTTCTCTGTTTCTATCTCTTTCTACCTCCCTCCTATTCTCCCCTTCTCTCTTTCACACGGTAGATTGCGTAAGCCCCAATTATTAGAGGCTCGCAGGGAGCCCTTAACACGGACGATAAACGGTTGGACGAGTTAACTCGCAATAATAACAACCACGTAGCAGTGCTAATGGGCACTGATTCAGCGCTATTTTGACTCGTAGCCGGTGGGTATAATCGCACGGCTTGCGATTTTCGAATCTCAATAAACGCAGAAGCCCAGCAAATTATCCCTTGCCACCCACGTATACTCCTCCTCCTCCCCCTCCTCCTCTCCACCCTACCTTCTCTTCCACCTTCACCTCTACCTCTATTTCGATGTTTCTCCTCCTTCTTCTCATCCTCCTCGCCCTCCTTCCTTCCTGACACTCGACGAGTCGGGTAAATGCTGAGTATTTAGGACTCGCAAGTTTCGCCGTGTAAACCGAGGCGAAGCTTGACTCGTGCAAATATTTGATTTCTAAGTCCCAATGAAACACCAGCAGCACCAACGCCAACCATCGCCAGCATCCTTCTCTTCTCCTCTTTCTCCTCCTCCTTTCTCCTACTCCTACTTCTCCTCCTCCTCCTCCTCCTCCTTCTCCTCCAACTCTGGTTCTCCTTAGAGAAAACTCGCTTTCACAGTCGTTCCATTCCTTCCCTTCTATAGCATTATATAGCGCGTATTTCAACGAGACCGATCGACGGTTAAAACATTCCGCGTGCGTTTCTATGGCGTCCGCGTCGCTGAAAATCACATTATTTGGAAAATTGACCGCGAAATTAATGGGAAAATTTGCGCGACCTGTTCCCGTAGAGAACCAAAACCCAACGAAAAGTGAATACTTTGTTTCGTTTGAAACGTTTGCATTAGCGTTTCATTCTAATTTAAAGTTACTTTCAATTAGCATATCTTTTTCTAGTTTCTCATTTTAAATCCGTCAGAATCGGAGATCTAGTTCGAATCCAATTTTACATTCTTATAATTAGAGAAAATATAAAACAAGAAAGAAAACAAAGAAAGTATGAATAGGTTGATAACTCGAACTTCGATATTCGATAGGAAAATAAACTGGTTGGATTTACTTAACTGATTTTAATTAAAAGTGAACTATGTTCGATATCGGTGAAAAAATTAATTCGAGTTATTTGGAATGAAACGTTGAAAGTGATGTCGACTGCGAAAGGATTAAATTTCCATTAGTTCGTAAAATATATAAATAAAGTGGTTGAAAAAAGCTTTGCGTTTGTCGATACATAAATATTTGTAACTTGGAAGTTTTCTCGTCCCTTCTGTAACGTTAAAGAAAGCTGAAAAGGGAGTAGTCGCGTGGTGATTTTTCTAAAGCCGCAAAGATGAGACCGTCTCTCTAATCATATCCAAACCACCGAGGTTATCGAATCTTTTCAAGAGGGAGGATACGAATAGAAAACGCGACCCTCGTTCGATGAACACCCCTTCGAGTTTTCCGTCTAAAATCCTTGGATAGTCGTATAATATACGCATGTAGTGCACGCACACACACACACACACAAATATATACATATACATATGTATGCACGAAGGGGACTAGTAGGAAGAATAGAGGGATGGAAAGCAACGGTGATCTTAGTGAAAACCTCCCCTTCGTATAAGCTAAACTGAATTAAACAAACAGGGATAGTCCTTCCACCGCAGTGACCGCAAGTAATGAGTTTCATGGACGATCTTGGCTGGTTATTCACTATTCTCTCTCTATCTTTCTTTCTCCTTTAATAATATTGTCCCATCTTTACGTGTCATGCTTTTATCCTCAAAAATCCTCACGGATTTTGTATTTAAATATAGAGATAATGCTTTATAAAGATAACGAAAATAAATCGTGTTGTATTTCATTTATTCCAACAAAAATTATATAATATATAAGACATCGTAAATAAATCTCATTCTTTCTACGATCAAATGTCTTTTCCCGGGACAATTATTAATCTGTCGGGTACTTCCTCGCGCAGGAATAAAACGAAATCATCATAATTCTAATTATTATTTTTCAACATGATGTCGGAAGAATGATAACGCTACGCTCATTTCGACACGACGGGTAGCGATGAAAAGGATGGTTTCATTTGATGCTTCTGCTCGCCCTATTCTTCCCCTTTCTTCTGTGTTAAAGTTAATTAAACAAACACTAACTCCATCGCTGGCATCACGAGTGATACATTTTATGGACGATTCTGCGAAACGCATTTCTCTCTCTCTCTCTCTCTCTCTCTTTCTTTCTTTCTCTCTCTCTTTCTCTCTTTCTTTCTCTCTCTCAACCCCCATTTTCGTACAGCGTGTGGATGCGTTAATCCCAAGTCCCGGCTAACCCTCGTGGTTGAATGCACCCGGCTAAAAGCCACCACCACCACCACTACCACTACCACTACCACTACCATCAACCATTACCGTCACCTCCAGTAGCAATGGCAGCAACGACGACGAGCACCGACACTAATACCGTCGCCATTCATCTGGGTGCTTTTCCTACCTCCACTTCTTCCCTTCGCCACTCCCAATCCAGGCAGCTCCGTTCGACGAAACGTTCATCCCCTTCTCCGCTTTACTCCACGTTACACCCTCCTCCATCCCTGACAATCTCTCGAGAACACAATAGATTCCTGTAACTACCCCTATCCACCGCACGAATCGAATGCCTGTTTGTGTATTCGAGTGCATGGTTATTTGCCGGACACTGTTGCCATATACACCTACCTACATCTCAATAGATATACTATGTACCTAGCACTGTCTCTCTCTCTCTCTCTCTCTCTCTGTCTCTCTCTTTCTCTCTCTTTCTCTCACTCCCTCTCTCTCTTTCTCTCTCTCTCTCTCTATATGTGTGTTTGTGTGTGTGTAAGTACAGACAGGATGTCTCGCGGACCTCCAAGCGATATGAATACTACAACGATGTGGTATCTGCTACACTTACGCGCGCAGTGTCCACCTATATACATGTGATTGTATCTGGTTTACCTCGTTACCGCCATTTGTTTCATACTCTGAGAAAATATTATATAGGAGTGTATAAATGACTAATTTTAATCGATTCACACGAAAACTTGGATTTTCCAAACTTGACCGATAGAATATTTTATATATATATATATATGTATGTGTGTGTGTGTGTGTGTGTGTGTGTGTGTAGATACGATCGAACAAGGAAGAACAAATTAATTTAGTTAGATAGATCGAACGGACGATGACTACTTGTCGATACGAATTTATCGACATCCTTTGATCGTCGTCTCTACGAACGAACTTGAGAAGGAAACGATTTCCCACAAAAGAGGGAGAGCAAGAGAGAAAGAGAGAGTGAGAGAGAGAGAGAGAGAGAGAAAGCGACTACCTCGGATCGCATCGGAAACGTCATTGTAACGATAACGAGTAGCATGTACTGTCGGTGTCGGTATCAGGGAGCCGTGACAGAAACTTTATCGTCTCGATTCATCATAGAGCGACCATAATTACGGTATAAAATTGTGGTGGAGCGAATGTCGTCGATGTAACGGGACAATTCGACCTGATTTCGTACCTATACATAACATATACATATACATACATATATATTACTTGTATGGACGCTTGCTTACATAGATGCATAGGTATATACATATACATAGTTATACATACACACACACACACACACACACACATATATATATATGGAGAAACGCAAAGCACGTAGAAGGTATCACGCGATGTCGACCTCGCTCCATATAAAAGCCAACTCGACGTTGACGCACCGTATCAACTTCGACGCACACGCGTCGAATGCCATCGCGTTATCGCATCCGATGGCTTCGTATCGGAATGCATCTATGTATACATACGATACATACATAACACACAATGTTCGCGAAAAGAGTCGCATACAAATTTCAAGCTATCCAACGGTACGATTTCTTCTTTTTTTCGGTTTAAACGCTCGTTCAGAGTTCGTGTTTTATGTACCGGATAAAGATCGTTTTGGTTTCATTCTTATAGAAAAGTTTTATACGTATATCTTGTGATAAATATTACGTACGTGCGACTTAATTCCGTAGTTACGTGTATGAAAACAATTTATTGTTTTTATTCTTAGAATTTGGACGGTATATGTACGAGTCGTCGAACAAAAGCCTATGAAAACATAGTCTAAACAGGTCATAAGAACATACTAATAAACATTCCTTCTTATGATTTACATAGCGGAGAAAAGGTCGAAGCTTTATTTCGATCTAAGCAGTCGTCTTGTTAACACGTATCTACGCATAATAATTTCTTTTATCAAGATACGAAGCTATGGAACTGTTCAATATACTGCGCATTTTATAATGTAAGTATTACACATTTTATAACGACGTATAATTATTTATCGTATAATACTTTTAGAGATTTAGACATATAAGTTTTGACTGTCTACATACGTATATCTTTCGTATTTACTCTACCTTATTTTTATTATAACGAAGTAATATTATCTGTAATAATTGTAAAACGAAGCGTATAGAAAACTGATGGCATTTAGGGCAATTACCGTATTTTAGAACCGATCGATTTGTCGACGCTTCGTGAACTTTTTGTTCACCTTTGAACGAGCGATCGTTATACTCGCACTTATATTTTCGTGCAAGCATGGACATCATGGTGAGATAAAACGAAGGGAGAGAGGAGATCAGCAGCCACGCGCGATCCTCGCTACCTATGTGCTGTATTACGTAGAATCCATTTCGAGTTTATTCGCCAATTAGTCGATCGGCAATATCTCCCGTTAATTCATGAGTCGAAAATCAACCAATTAGTCGCGCCAGCCAGTAGTATTATTAATTACAGCGACGATCGTAACGATAACGAGTGGATAAGGGACGTCGAAACGGTTATAACATACGTACTCGCCTTCCGTAAAACGATTTTTGTATCTTCGCTGGATTTAATAATTCCTTGTTCGTTCGCTCGATCATGTTGTGCGTATTGAAATCTTTAGAGAATTATTTAATTAGGTGTTGCTTCCAACCCCTCGTATTTTTATATTATTATTAACTGAGTTTATTGTTAGTAGTGAAACAGGGGGGGAAGAATTATGATAAAAAAGAAAATAAATAAATAAAAAGATGTCAAAGATCGTTTTGGTCTCGTTTTGGTCTCGTTTGTTCTTTATTGTTTTTCTTGTTTTTTATTTTTATTTTTATTTTTATTTTTACTTTTATTTATTTTTTTTTTTTTTTTTAGTAATATCTACGATATTTTCGTTGAACGTCCTCCGAGTTAAATTTCTGTTTTACGTTGGACACGCTCGATGAACCGCATATTTTTTACAATTGTATGACGAAGAGAAAAAAGAGATCAGGCGAAACGAAACGAGGATTATCACTCATGCTCTGCCCTGTTCAGCTCTGTTCTGCTCTGCTCTTGCTCAACTCTACTCGTGACTACAGCCTATAGTCGCAATTACAACGTGTGCGCTTTGAATAAAAATCGGCGAGCGTAGAGGGACGCATCGACGATACAGGAGTAATTGCGCGATCATAAATCGAGATACACGTACACCGAATTCAGGATAGCGAAATCACACCGGTGTGAAATTGCGAATGCCGATGTTCGATTGGAAAAACGAAATTGCTCGCAAATATCCTACGGTTCCGCCTATCGATAACGCCCTTTTTCGATCGAACGTATGTACCTTAATTCTTTTCTTTTTTTTCTTTTTCTTTTTTCGAACTTTCCTTTCTCTTCGATTACTTCTACGAATTTTTCACGACGTTTAATGTAACAGAATTTTTCTATTAAAAAATATTAGCCTCTTCGAACATGGTTTTAACAATCTACTTTTTTTTTAATTCCGTTATTACCTATTTAAGTACGTAATTCAGTATGATACGATTATAAAGTACAACTTAATTTGATATAACATTTATTTCCTTAATTATTCGTGTTTCCTCTACGAATATCTAAAAATAATATAGGTAACAATAAAATTGACTTGCAGTTTGTGGTCATTACTACTAACGAATCGCGTCGACAAGCCACATTGCATTTCAATAGCCTTAATGAGAGCTCATTCTAATTACCTCACGAACACAATATTTTACTGCATTTTTATCGCGTCTAGCGCAAATTTCATTTCGAATCAAATTTCTACTTAAAACGTAAAGTACGCTTTTATATTATAAAAAAGAAATCCATCTTTCTAATATCGAAATATTGTCATCGCAATTATTTCTCATGTCAAAAAATCAAATTTATAAGTAAGTATTAAGAGTTTTGTGATGCTTCGAAAGTTATCAAGACTTATAGGGTACGTCAATTAAGAATAATAAGTCGATAAAATTGTAGGTTTTATTCGCGTATAAATTCCGTGGTTCGTTTCTCTCATTAATCAGGATAATTGATTTTCGGTAGGCGTGCACGAACGCGCGAATTAATCATCGTAGCAATTCTTCGTCGTGCAACACGCGTTAAATCTCGCTTGAGACTTTCACCTGGCGTGAGTGCGTGTTCGTAAAATCATTAAATCCTTCCACTCCCTTGATCGAGCCAGCGTTATTTCATTAAGTAGTGCAAGTGCACAGACACCGATTCCCGTAATTTTTTTTCTTTTTTCTTCTCTTTACTTGCCATTTACATCCCTCTTCCAACATTTTTTTTGTTGATTCTTTTTTTCTTTTTCTCCTATTTCTTTTTCTTTATTCTAAATATCTATATATAATAATCCACTTTAAAGCTCGGTACCAAAACGAGCCACGTTCCTCCTTTTTCTCTCCCGATTTTATCAAGCTTTTCATTCAGCATATGCAACGCAAAGAAGTTTTCCTTCCTTTTCCAAGCCCCTCGCTTTATTAAAACCTACCACCGAACTACAAGAACGAGCTGAAATCGTCTTTCCGATTACGACGTAGAGATAATTTCGTCGATTTCAGAAGACCCTTTCTCACAAGTTTCGTAAAGGAGATTACGAGAAATGAAAGAGATCGTAGTCGAATCGATTCGTCATTTAGATTCGATACAAACCTTCTCTGATCGATTTTACCAGAGTAATACCGTTCATCTTCTTTTTTAATTAATCTCATTAAGAGCGATGGAAGTGGGAGGTGAAAGATGTTCTTCTAACATGTTTCTCCCTAAATAACTGTAATAATAAATTTTGATGAGATAAATTCCATAGGAACTATTCTCATGAAAGTTCAAATTAATCTACAGAATTTCACTTTGGAAAATTAATTAACTATATAGAAATCTTTACTAAAATTTTACAGAACTTATTAAAAATTACAAATCTTATGAAATCAATATAAATACTAAAACTACAATTTCCATACGATAAATTTTGATATCAATATCGTTTTTAAGATTACCTACGATGCGTGAAAACAAAAACGGACACCCTTATAATCGGTGTTAGTTCGATGAAGAGATACGACACAGCGTTAATAACGTCGCATCGATTAGAAAACCGGCGGAGACGTGGGCGCTCTCTATAGCAATTATTTTTCATCGTAGAAGAACGAGCTAATGCACGTTCGTTAAAAACCGACATGGAGATTAGTGGAAGGAAGATAGAAAAGAGTAGAGGATAGGAGAAGAAGAGGAAAAGAAGAAGAAGAAGAAGAGAAGGAGGAGGAGGAGGAGGAGAGGGAGAGAAAGAGATAGAGGAAAGAGGAAAGAGGAAAGAGGGTGATGCAAGCAAGCAGGCAGGCAGGCAGACAGGTAGGTAGGCGTCGGTCTCGAGCGTTAAGAGCAAGCCACTCGGGCGTGGAAACGAAAATAAAAATATCTGTTATCGAGAGCATACCATCGTGGTTCTATCGCGTGCCTGAAAGAGATGGTAAAAGCTGGAATAATGGAGGAAATAAGAGAAAATGAGGATGAGCGAAGGTACGGGGCAACAAAAATTGGTCCAGCCAGGAGTAATAGTAGTGGTACTGATGTTAGTGGTAGTGGGAGTGGTGGGGGATGGAAAGTGAACGAAGTCTATACAGGGTTGAGCTATAGCTAGCGAGGAAAAGAGAGAGAGAGGGATGTAGCCTCTTTGGGTTGGTCCATGGTAACGTTCGATAATTACGTATGAGCAGTAAACCGTACGAAGCCATAAAGAACCGACGTTATGTACGAGCACGTGAGCGTGTGGAATATGTATCGTCGTTTTGCCAATTTCCTGCTTTTCCTCCGACCCTCTCAATTTCTTCTTTCTCTCTCTTTCTCGTTCTCTTTCTCTTTCTCTTTTTCTGGTGTACGCTTTATTTAGGTTTTCTTCGTGAATTTATTGCAAATAATAGTTGCTCAACGGAATACCGTTCAGTAATTGAATCGTCGTGGTCGTTCGGTTAAAAGGTTTCGTGAATTTAAAGGACACTTAAATCGAAAGTATTATAAGTCATCCTTATTACGGTGCACACATACTGTTAACTTAAAAATAAAACTCGTGTAGTTTTATTTCCATTCTTTTCTCTTTTCTTTTTTTTTCTTTCTTTCTTTATCGACAGTATTATATATATATATACATATATATAAGTAGAATATGCCTGGATCCGTCGAACGATAAAGTACAAATAAATTCGTATAATGTCGGAAAACATCTGTATTATAGTTTCGCTCCTTTATTCGTGTTTTTTAATTACAATTTTACCGCTCTTTAATAAACTATTCCGTTTGAATCGTAAAGGAATATTAAATAAGATCGAACGAGCTTAAAATGAGCTGTTACTTTTTTATCTTTTTACGACAATGTTCTTTTCTTTTCTTTTCTTTTCTTTTCTTTTCTTTTCTTTATGAGGATTCGTATGACGCTATTTAAGTACGTCGATAAGAAATTCATGTTCGATTTCTTGTATGGCAATTATCGTTTATGATTAAAGTAATAAAAAGAAAAACCGATTAAAGGCATGAATCTAATTTTTTTAATTTCGTAATTTTTTAGTAATTACGAATAATGAAACATGTTACATTTTACAAGTCATTGTTATATTATAAATAGTCCTAACTTATTATTTGGAATATTAATTGAGCAATATTAATTATCAAGTAATAGGCACTATCTTGTTCATAAATTTTTTTTCTTTTTTCTTATAACGTTGAAAGAATCTTAGAAAAGAACGTACAAATTTTCCTCGATTCTAAGAGATAAACGAAGTGATTATTCAAGATGTAATGGAACGAGTTAGTGAAGGGAGGATTGCGTGAGACACATTGAAACGACGAGAAGAGGAGAATAGTCTAAAGCTATTCGCCAAACCCCCGTGAAATTCGCATAGTTGATTCACTTACCTAATCATCCCTGTCGTTCTACAGTCAACCCTTTCGCGACTCTGCTTCGAGTCTCGAGAATCACAAGATGAACTCGGAATCAGCGATGCTCGAAACGACTGGGAACGATCGATAATCTAATCGTGATTATGGTAGAATCAAAAGAAAATATAGAAATTATTTTATTTATAAATAATTTCAATTAAAGATTTCCCTTTTTTCTCTATCTGTCTCTCTCTCTCTCTCTTTTTTATTTTTTAACAAAAGAATAAATATAATTTAAATTCTAGAGGTTACAAATTCTTTGAAGATTTGTGTCACGACGAATCGCATAAACGTATGCTAACGTATAGTAGAGAGAATGCAGGCGGAAAATCGAGAGTGCACGTACTTTGCAGATAAATTCGCAAGTTAGACATTCAGAAAAATTCTCAGTGGGTCTTACGTACCACTGATGCAAACGTGCGTCAAAAGGGAGAGCGAGAGAGATAGAGAGAGAAAGAGAAGAGAAGAGAGGGAAGTAAAAGTCAAGAGGAAAGTTGTTGCCGAAAGAGAACAGGATGGTACTGAGAAAGCAGGAGAAGATGAAGGGAAAGCAATGCAAGAGAGAAAATGCTCATGATGTCGTGGTTCCCTCGCTGTGAATTGCAAGTTCCAGAATACGTGCCACATATTGAAACGATATAGAGAGCGTGAGAACGATAAACGCGATGTCACAGATCGTAAGAAAGAAGGAGAAACGAGAATAAGGAAAGAAAAAAGAAAAACGGCAAAAGGCTGACGTGAAAATGTTTTTTATATATTTATACATTCTTTAGTTTCTCATTTTCTTATTTCCTTTTCTTGCTTTTTCAATGATCGAAAAAAATTTCATCTCTTTATCGCTTCGTAAACAAAATATCGAAAGGATCTACTAAACTGAACGATAAAATATATCGCACGATATTTGCATGTTTCGAATCGTTCCAGCAGTTGGTTCGTTTATCAAACTCGTATGGATACTCTTTCTTTCTTTCTTCTTCTATACGAATGGACTTTGCTATACGCAAACAGAAATAACGTGGTACGAGTATGAGAAACGAAGAGATATAGAGATATAGGTAGAAATAGAGAGAAGTGATGGAGAAAGAGAATGAGATGAAGAATCAGAAGACAGGAAACAGGAGCGAAAAGGAGAGAGAAAGAGATGGAGAAAGGAAGAGAAAGAGAGAGAGAGAGAAAGAGAGAGAGAGAGACATTCGACCCTCTATAGGGAAATATCCATAATGCGCATTTGCAATTTCAATGCTTCGCCGAGCCCCGCCAAGTTACCGAAGCGCAGCTACCCTTCGCACTAGTTCTCCGGAGCATCCTGACTCCTCCTTCCCCTCCTTTTTACTTGGTTTCACCTCCCCTTTCCTCCCTCTTCTTCCCATCCTTCGTTCCTCCATGGAAAGCCCATAACGCCTGAAGCAAGCCCTTACGCGCGTCAGCGGCCCATCTCTCTCTCTCTCTCTCTCTCTCTCTCTCCCTCTCTCTCTCTCTCACCCACTCACTCACTCACTCACTCACTATCTCTCTCTTATATATAGCACCCCACCAAAACTTAACCTGACTCTCTCGACGCAATTCGCGTCTCGTCGTTTCTCGCGCGTGATCAAATGGATTCTCTCTCTACTGCCCTTGGATTTCGAAATCCCGTCTGACGTCAAGAGAGTGGAGAGAGAAAGAGACAGAAAGAGAGAGAAAGAGAGAGAGAGAGAGAGAGAGAGAGAGAGAGAATGGAGAGGGGTAAAGAGCGAAAGGGAGCACCTATTCCACCCGCAGCATAACGCGATACCTCATCGCGTTAACTTCCCTTTCGAGTGGCAGAACACACCAGGGGTCTCGAGGTGTCTCGAGGGTTGAAACCGTATCCTTATCTTTCGCGGAATTCTACAGATTCTCTTACGTTCGATCTTTAAACTAAGCGTTCGATTTTTGAAACTATCCTTCTCGATCCCTTTATTCATTTTTATATCCTTTTTCTTTATAGACTCGAGCACCTCTGCGTATATGTATGCGAATGTTAAATTAGAAAAATTATCTAGCATAAGAAAAATTATATTTTTCTCTTGATCGTACATATAAATCATCGGTAAGAATCAAGGATCTATTATTATTAATTTGAAAACATATTATCAGGACACGTTTAAAATTTTTGAAAGAATAATCGTATTCTTCGATATACATAAATCGAGATAGGATCTATTGAAAAAGAAAGGCGCTCGCGGCTGATATCTTCTTCAAATGAGACGACGTTCGTTATTTCGAATGGATTTCTCAAAACGACTTGGATTGTTTTTCGGAATTTCGCATATCCCGTTGGCCCCTCGGGCACGATAGCGAAAATGGTGAAAAGCGTAGACGAATGCGGTTTTCAAAGCTGACGCAATGAAACGTGTTGAAACTAGCTCGACTCAGCGGGCCCGGTTACTTCTCTCTCTTTCTCTTTCTCTCTCTTCTTTCTTCTCTCTTCTCTTTTTTTGACAATTTCAGAAAAATTCAATTTCATCCCACCTTATAGCTCCGTCCGCTTACTTCATGATTATCTCGAACGATGCATTTTCCCAATTTCAATTCATTACGTTCAACGCTCCATCGGGCAAAATAATCCATTTTCCCTACTGAAGCTTTCACATTTTCGACTTTTCTATCCTTCTCTTACGAACGTATTGCGACTACCATCATTATCTCTACAACGAATAATAAGGTATAGATCAAATAAGATTCTTCCGTCGTTAATATCCAATTTATTTGCAGATAGCATCGTTCACATTTACATCATTGCATACATATTAAATATAATATATTCACGTACGGAGAGAAAGAGAAAGATAGAGAGACAGAGAGAGAGAGAGAGAGAGAGAGAGAGAGAAACACGTCATCGAAACTACTATAGCCAGCTATTCCCAGTACTCGCGAAACTCGAGTTTGAAGCTTCTCAAACGACGTGGACACCCGTTAGAGACATGAAAGCACTTCGCGAAGTGGCACGTAACACGGTACGGTGCGATGGCCATTTCGTATGGCGAAGCAGTCGGGGCTCGATAAATCTGACGTCGATTGAAATATTGCCTTCTTCGATATCCCTCGCAGCACTGATTTTACCTCCTACTTTTCTTTTTCTCTCTCTCTCTCTCTCTCTCTCTCTCTCTTTCTCTCCTCCTCTATTTTTCTTTCTTTCTCACTCGCGTAACGATTCGTATATATTGGGAAGATTCCGCACCACCCCTTCGTATTCATCTTTCCAAGTTCTTAGTTCACCTCGTTTCTTTTTCTCTTTCTCTTACTCTCTTTCTCTTTCCCCCCCTCTCTCTCTCTCTCTCTCTCTTTTCGTGGTTTAAGCCACCGAGAAAGTACTTGACAGGAGAAAATGTAGGGGGTGGAAGAGGGTTAGTTGTCGATGGTGGTAGTAGTGGCGGTAGTGCGGCTGGGAATAAATTCTGGGAAAGTAACGACCGCGATATGAAGCTCGGCGAATTTCATTCCACCCCTGCCTTTTCTACCCTCTTACTCTTCTCCTGCTTCTACTTCTCCTCCTCCTCCTCCTCCTCCTCTTCCTACTTCTACTCCTCTCCTCCTTCAAACCTTCTATTTCTTCTTTCTCACTCTTCTTTTTTCCACTGCTTACCACGAAAACGTGTCGATACGTTAGCCTTTGCGAAGGAAACGCTTATCGCGGCCTCTTCGTTCTATTTTTCAAAGACCCACATATGTATGTACTTACGTATAATGTTTCCTATACCTTCTTATCGACTTATCAATTCTTTCAGTATAATGTGAAAATTTAATTTTTTGATAAAATTATATCTAAGTGAAACCTCTCACAAATGTTGTTATAAAATGATACAGTTTTCTTTTTCTTTGTTTTTTTTTTTGTTTTCCTTGAATCTCTAATATCTCTTAAGAACACGATAAAGATTAAGCGAAAGAACGAACGAGATTCGATGAAAGTTCAACTTCGAGTTAATAAAAAAATTATTAATTCTTTTTCCTTTTCTTTTTTTCATTTTATTTTATTTTTCTTTTCTTTTTTTTTTTTATTGCTCAGCCAAATCGTAAAAAGTTTCTCTCGCACAGTTAATATTCACCATCTTCGAAGTTTTCGTCTTTTTCATTCCTCCCCTCTTTCAGCTCGTTTTATTTGTACGGTAAACGTGCCTCGGGAGAGAAAGCTACGCAGCTGCTGTGATTCGCTTGCTAATTGTTTTAAGTCGCGCGTCTCGCGACCGCGAGCACGTGGTACTAATTACCTTTTATATCATAAAGCAGCGATATTTTATGGTAGCAGTAATTCCCCACGACGGAAGCGACGAGCGTGAATTTTCGGCACTAATTACCTGCTTGCTCACGCGCGCAAGTCTGAGAAGGAGAAACGACGAAGAGAAGCCGTGAGCCGTGAGAACGCGACCAACTATGTTTCATAAATTTATATCATTACCTTTCCTTCTCCTCTTTCCTTGCTTCTGTTACTACTCTTTTTTTCTTGCGGTTCTTTCTCTCTCTCTTTTCTTTTTTTTTCTTTTTGTTAAATACTAATTATACGAAACATAACGTAAAATCAATTTGTATATGATCAAGGAAAACAAATTTTACGCCGCTAACGTAAATTGAATTTTTAGCTTTCACATTATTGTCGTCATTATTAAACGAAATTGGAGATATTTTAATAATACGTTGGAGATAGTTTAAAATACGTAACTGCGTAATGTAAATTTAATTTTCGTTGTTTATTTATTTCATGTTACTGACCTCATGAAATCGAAACTTTGGCCGTTATCGTAAAATTTCACCTTAACGTAAAGCAGGTTAATCATCCTGCGATTTCACGTCTGATTTATTTAATGTCGTCTCTACTTTTTAACGTCGTCAAACGTAATATAAATGAGGCCAGACATTATCTCTAATAGCTACGATAACGGTAACCATTATTCATATCTTAAGTATCGCTTATCCGATAGGCTCGCGAAAACAGAGAAAAAAGGTTCGGCTGGCACGAGAAAAGACCGATTTAATTTGAACTTGTGCGCACGAGAGAGCACATAAGACTTGTCCGCGGCTCACGCGATTTACCAAGGCGAGTCTGAATAAATTAGGCGAGAGGCTATTCATCATCATAGACCGTTCGTAACGGAAGCGACGATTACTACCGCCGACAAAGCGCAACGTTATTCGCGATAATAATTGTTTCTCGTAAACATCGAGTCATCGTTTTTTTCTTTATTTTTTTTCCATTTTATCCTTTTTCCTTCTCTTAAATCACAATTCACGTTTCATATGAAGAAAAAAAGAAATAAAAATTTTTAAAAATACTTACAGTCCTATCTTAATACATTTGTTTTAAACATTCAATAAACATAAAGATACAGAAAAAGAAATAGTTGGAACGTGTGAAATAGCGTAAATGTGTACACGCGTTTGTTTGTTCCAGCGTAAGTATCAGGTAAGAATCGGAGAAACGTAATTAATCGTTTCGTACACTTAGCTTTCTTCCATCTTTCTTTTTGGTGGTCTCGGTACGGCTAAACGCCGTTTCCTCGTCTACGGTTTCATTACTTATTACGCGCCGGTGATAATGGAAACGTTATTAATTGCTTTCTCTCGCGGAACCGGCGACGTTGAGGCTTACCATATGGCACTGATTAATCACTGTGACCGATATCGAAGTACCTCATTCCCTGTGTACCTTGCTGGGCGCGATTAAGTTTGCAGTACAAACACTGCCAGGAGCAAATTGCCACGTCCTCGAGATACCCCCATTTCACCCTTACTTCCTCCCATCCACCACATCGTGCTTTTACCCTTTAATTATTCCGATATTGTCTTCGATACTCCACCTGTCCCTTGTCTTGCGTCTTATTTACGAAGAGAGAAAGAAAGAAAGAAAAAAAGAAAGAAAGAGAGAGAGAGAGAGAGAGAAAGGAGAAAAACTGATTTCTCTATCGAATGAATTTATCTTTGATCAATCGATCGTTGTGTTTGATCGAATCTTTTATTTGGATGGAAATACAAAAATTATCTCACATAGTTGTATACTTTGAGTATGCTATGATGATACTTTAAGTATGCATTAAACCCCAAGCGGATAACTATATACATATATATACATATACATATATATATATATATATATATATATATATATATATATAGTTCAAAATAATCGGCCCGTTTGCCATTGGAAAGGTGGTAGCAATGATCATTAAGGTCAAGATACCGGTACAAGCGTTTCTCCTTTCGCAAGCTAAACCCTCTTCGACTGTGGTCACCCCTCGACATCACCTTTCCGGCTGGAACTACGTTCCGAATATATCCGAAACGTAATGGCCAGTGGTTTAATCGCGGTAGCCAGTTAACGCTAACGGGACGGACAAGAAAAGGGTGAGTGGATGGTAAATGGAACATAGAAGCTAAATCATAAAGGAGGTTTCCATTTAACTTAATCACCTTGAATATATATATATATATATATATATATATATATATATATATATATACATATGTGTGTTTAATGTTATAAAAAATTTTCTTATAAAAGGATTATTGGATATCGAAGAAAAGATTTCAAGAGGAAAATTTTTATTCGCCTTTTGTATGAAGATTTTTTACAAAGTTAAAATTATAAGAGACGTATATAAAAAGAGAACGATATCGAATTAAACGGTGCACCCTGGTATAGTCGGTGACATTATAATTTGACTTTTCGGAGGATTTAGTACAGCGTAGACGATTGGTCGGTGGGAGGGAAAGACTGACTCGCCGAGCTCCGAGTCGGTTATCATTTCATTATTTCCGTTAATTTAATATCCGTCGAGCTACGAGCCCCGACGTCGCGTCAGGCAGTAGCAGCAACGTCGTCGTCGTAGTCGTCGTCGTAGTCGTAGTCGTAGTCGTCGTCGTCGTCGTCGTCGTCATCGTAGTTGTCGTTGTGAAGTTGAGGTGGGGTGAAAGGTAAAGTCGAGGCATGGAGGAGTAGATAGAAAGAGGGGAAAAGAGGGGAGGGGAAGGGAGTTAGTGCTCCGAGAGACATCTGACTTGTTAATTTTTCCCGCATAAATTTCAGGCCGCTCGCGAGCTTTTAATTGATTCGACCGAACCACCCTTTCCTCCCTGTTTCTCCCCTCCTCTCTCCCACTCTTCCTTCTTTCCCTCTCTCTCTCTCTCTCTTTCTCTTTTTCTCTCTAACCTTACCCCAAACCACAACGAGGTAAAAGGCGGGGTGTGCATCCCGCTTGTTTTCTGTCACCGAGCACGAAGGGAAGAAGGATGGAGCGCCGTCGCGTCGTCGCCGGGATTTTCTCGGAGTCACGATGACTGCGTGCTTCGTTCGTTCTTTCGTTCTTTCGTTCGTCCTTTCCTTCTTTCGTTTGTCCTTCCGTTCTTTCGTACTTTCGTTCTCTCGTTCGTCGGTTCGTTCGCGTTTCTTAGCCCAGGGATTTGAAGTTGTGTCCCACCCTTATTCTCCCCGTGGTCGCCCGTTTAATTTTAATCCCCATCGAAGTTTCGATTGGCGACAAAAAAAAAAAAGAAAAGAGAGACAGAATTCGTTCGTTCTTTCGTTCGTGCACGGACGACGAAAGAATTTCTTCTTTCTTTTTCGCTTTCGAATTGAACCGGACTTGTACTTTCCCTTCCTCTTTTCCTCGATGGCGAACGGCTATTCGAATCGAGTTTGGATATGTCTGGAATTAAGAGAAAAGAGATAGAAAGAGAAAATACGTTTTGAACAAAGAACATGAGATATTTGCCGACGAGCGATACGGAAATTACGATGGGCATTCTTCTTTTCCTACGGAAAGTTTGTATTTGTTTTCTTTTTTTCTTTTTCTGAAATGAAATACTCAGAATACCTATTACATTTTCGAACGATATTTTTACTCCGTCATCTGTGTGGCGAAGGTATGAGAAAAAGAGAGAGAAGGAAAGAGAGAGAAAGAGAGAGAGAGAGAGAGAGAGAGAGGAAATGTTCGCACGAGTTTTTTAAATTTCAACCCTCGAGATTAAATGTAAATTCCGTCCGTTTCCGTTAGCGACGTCGTTCTTCTTGTTTGCGGGAAAACTGGAATGGAACAAATAACTCGTACTTTGCGATCTCGAAGGGTTTCTCTCTCTCTCTCTCTTTCTTTCAACTAGCAAAATGATTTTAACTTCGTGATGGATGAAAAATTTGACTCTACTTACACGCATATTCAGTTAGAGAAACAATAACAGTGAACATAAGGCTATTTATTTTATTTTTTATCTCGAGTTTCTCTAATATTCCAAATATTTATTGTCATTCTACTCTTAAAAATATCTGTTTGTAAACATATTCAATAAAATATAACTGTCGATTGCATTTTGAGTTGATTGTTGAATTGTTGACAAAAAAAAATTCTTCGTCTCTTGCGTTGCCATTTTTTTTCTGTTTTTTTTTTTTCTTTTTTTTTTTTTTACTCAAACGTGAAACAAATTCGAGTTTAACACACGATATATCCATGTATGGTACTATAGTTAGAGGGCGAATAATTCAATGGTCGTAGTTACCAGCTTATCGTCGAGTCGAATTCCCAACTTGTTCATCCTTCAAACGATAGTCTCGTTTTGGCTGAGACAGAGCTCCGCAAGGACTCTCGCTTCCCTCAGCAATGGCATTTCTCCAACGCGACTAACTCCTCTTCCTCCTTCTCCTTTTTCTCCTCATCCTCCTTCTCTTCCTTCTCCTCTTATTTCCTAGTGTCACGCGGTACTAGAAGAACTCTTCAGACTCTGAAAGGTACACGAGAATGGTCGAGGAACTCTAATTAGACGTGGTACTAGGTACTAGGTAGGTATGTACACGCCAGTAGATGGTGAAAGGGGGTGAAACTCGTAGAATAAAAAAAAAAGAAAATGGAAGAAGAGAATTTTCTACATTCACGTATACCTATATATAAATAAAAATATATATATACATATACATACGTGTAGTACGTGAAGTATAATATAATTCCATTTATCTTTCTTGCGAGAAAAAAGTATTCTCAAACTATCTCACGTAGGAAACGTATGGAACTCTTGTATGTATATATGTTTGTGTGTATAAAATACAGCACGAGATAGAAAGAGAAAGAAAAAAAAAGAAAAGAAAAAGAAAAAAAAAAAGAACTCTCCTTGTTCTCATTTCCCTCCACCGATGACGTCCATCGACCCTTCGTAGACGCTTCGAGTACGCTCTTATCACGTCCTTCTCTGTTTTCGTGCGGAGTAGCGCGAAGAGCACGAATTTATCGTGACTCGTATACTCGCGTGAAAGAACTGTACAGTGTATCTATATACATACATACATACATACATATACATATTATATATACATATATATATATATATATGTGAATATATGTATATATATACGTGATCGAGTGTGCGAGCACGTGAGGGTTATGATTCTTAACGATAATGAATTCGAAACACCGAGCAGCAGGGTCGATTCGATGGCAACGAACGCGCGCGAGAAAAGGAAGAGCTTGACCTGGTTCAGATTTTCAACTTTACAAGTTTCCTATGTTCTCTTTCTCTCTCTTTTTCTCTCTTTCTCTCTCTCTCTCTCTCTCTCTCATACTCTTTCTCTTTCTCTTTGTTACTCGCGATCGGAAAGAGACTTTTAAAAGATTTGGCGCTTGGAAATAGCGTGAATTCAATCCGATCGATATGGCCGTTCTCCTTTATTCCCACTTTAAACGTATTTCGTTGTTTCGCTTTAATGGAAATTAAGAATCCGCCTGTTTGAACGGGTATAAAAGTAATAGAGTTTTCGAATTTCTCGTAGAGAGAAAAAAATTCATTCGACTGCGGAAAAGGAACTTGCTACGTACTTACTTAAAAACAAGAAAGTGAGAAATCGCGAGTAGGTATATTAAATTTCAATGCACGTTGAGAATGGAATTTTTATTAATTGTAATCGTAGCTGTAAAATATAAAGTTACTTTTAATTCACGCAAGCTGCCCCGATTATTATCTTTTCATTATACTCAACGAATAAACAGTTATTATAATATAATATCAGAATTTGTGGGTTTTCTAAAAAGAATACTTTATCCAAACGCAAGCAATAATTGCATAAAGCATTCAAAAATGCTTTTTTTAAGCATTAATTACACAAATACTACGATGAATATTCTTACGAAGAAGAAATGAACTTGCTCGTTTATTAAAAAAGAAAGAATAAAGAGAAAAAAAAGAAAATCCAAATTGCAATAGCAATTATATCAATGTAAAACTTTCGAGTATCTACACAGAGAAATGAGGTGAAACACTATCGATAAACTATCGAAGGACAAAGGATGAAAGCACAGAGAGAATCAGAGAGAGAGAGAGAGAGAGAGAGAGAGAGAGAGAGAAAGAGAACTTTGGTCCAGACAATCGATCAATGTTCTCTCTCATCGTCCGTTCGTATCTCGATTCATTCGTCTCTAGCAACTCTTCTCTCGATTTTCAAAATAAGAATAAGAAATAAGATAGGATTCTTACGAATGTTTTTGACGAGACTAAAATGTTCAACATGTATCCACGTGTAAGAAGAAGAAAGCGAGTGAGACAATGTTAGGATCTTTTACTAGCATAATAATCTCGTTTGGAGAAACATCGTCGACTTTCGGACAAACGAGAGTTTCGTCTGTGTTTTCCCTCTCTTTCAGCCAGGCTTCTCTCTTACCTGTCCTCGGAACCCTCCGACGTGTTTCGTTGCGTTCCATGTGCGCCGCCGTCTGGTTAGGGTAAAAAAAAAAGGAGGGGCCTCGAGAAGAAGAGCGATTCGTTTTCATTACCAGGGCCGTGGCAAGTTCCGAGCGGGTTGATGCTCGGAAAAGGGGTGGAAAAGTGGAGTATGGGTTGGTTGGTGATGGAGCTGGATGAAGGGAAGGAGGGAGAAAGGGAGACTCCCCCAACTCGGTCCACGAGAGAATTCCACTTGCAGAGTAAGTACTGCAGGAACGCGAATACCTTGGTGTTGGTGGTTGCGTTACTGCATTGGTATTGGTACGTAGCTTTTAGTATATATATAGTTTCACGTACGCGTCTGTATTTCTGTGATCCTCGTGTACGCGAGGGAGGCCTTATACGTTTGCAGAAGAGAACGTGTTGGTGAACCAGGAGCTTGAGCCGAGAGGAATAACCGAGTGTTACTACGTAAATGTATCTATGTATGTGTATGCGACAGTGGCTTTCAAACGTGACTACTTTGCAATTCAATTAAATTATCGAACCTTAATCGGGTAGAAGGTATTAACTTGAGATGTATTTGGGACAGGATGGGGGAGTGCCACTGGGGTGGAAAAAGTGAAACGACGATCGTGTCTTTAACTTTACGTTGCAAATATTTATTCGTAGAATGAGATTATTTAAATAGGGATTGGTTTAAACGTTACGATATACAATACGATTGTAATAACGTATTGCGATAATATTTTATATGGATCATTATTCATTCGTTACGTGACGCTAAATAGAGAGAAAGAGAGGAAGAGATATCTGTTTTAAAGAAAAAACATTTTAGCGTAAATTTGAGTCTTTGAGAATAAGTGAAATGAAATGGAAATTCTTTCTCTCTTGTGGAGAAAGAAATGGACGCTTCTTAAGAAAATGATTTTCTAAAAGATAAGAATCAGGAAGATTTTGAAAACCCCTGAGATAGCTCGCGCGATAGCTACGGTTTAGGCGTATTACCGAGAAACGCGGAGAGTACGGTAGAGTCCAGCTGTCGGTGAGCCGGCTCGTAGGTTCGCCGGAGCGGAGGGTCGAGGTTGCGGGGGTGTAAGTGCTGTTTCGTGTACGACCAGTCCCGGCACCCACCCTCTTCGTGGCGAACCTTTCGTACACCCTTGCGCAGAGAGTTGCGGGAGGCTCGCGGAACGAAACATCCGCACGCACTCTCCCTTCGACGTTACGATCCCCTCCTCTTTACTATTACTACCACCCTTCGTTTATCTCCCATAGCCTGGTTAGCTCTCCGTTCGGTTCGACTCCGTTACGCTTTCCTACTCTTGTCGGAGACGTTCTTTCTTGAACGAATGAACTTGTCTACCTGCGTTAGGGTTTGTCAGTTCTTCCCAAACATCAATTGGATTCTATCATTTTCTTTCTATTATCTCTATCTAACGTATCGATCTATCTCGGACATGTGTATTTCTTCATTTTTTATCTTTTCGATTAACTGTCGACACTTTATTGATCTTCACGATGTTACTTTTCTTAACGATCGACTTATTGTTATTGATATTACCTATCGAATGTCGTTGATTTATTCCTTGTTGAACGATGTAATCGAAAAAAAATATATAGACTATTGATCGAATTGAATAAAACATCGTAGACACGTAGAGAGATACACAAGCAAGCGTATACGTAAATACATTTTATTGGATTCGTCGAATCGCACGAATTCGCACCACTTTCGAACGTTTCTGGCAACGATCGGTGGAACACCACCAGGAATTAAATCAGCGGGCAATCTTTCGGGAAATTGCCGCGGGCTTTGAAAGTACTTTGATCTCGTCCTCTTCATCACGAGAAACGCGGCGTGTCGCGAATGTCATTCTCTGTCCTTCTCTCTTCTCGTTTCACCGTATGCTTTTTATCGTCTTCGAAATACTCCTGTTTTATCTTTTAAGCTACGAATAAAAACCTCGGCGATTTAACAGCTTTTAAGCGATCGCTGTAAATCAAGATCGTAGTTCCCGAGCGGCATAAAATTTTTTTGATCGAACGAACGAACGAACGTGACTTTTTGAACAAATAAATGAAAATAATTTTACCGTTTTCGTAGATCTCATCAAATTGATACGATGATCGCTCTAGTAATGATATTAACACTTAACCTTTTTTGGGAAAATTCATATTAATGCCTTTTACCGATCGTTACATATTAATCCATTTATATGGCGAAGGTATATATACGTGCACAAATATGTACCGATCCATATAGAGATTAGAATTACGTAGTAACGACGGTCGGAATATCGGAAAGCTAATACGTAATTCTACGTCGTATCCGAGCAGTTCTAATTCGAGTCTCACACATACACACGGATAGACACATATATGTGCATAGGGATACTCGTGCCTATGTCGAAGGAGAGAGGCCTGCTTCGGAGGCTGGATCCTGTAAGTGACAGTAAACCGGAAAATCAATTCGCAGTCGAGTTAATTGAGGGTTACGAACGTAGCGATCCTCTGTAAAGGGCGAGCATGGCTGACCCTTCGGACGAACGTGTTTGGCTCGCAAACCAGTAGGAACTCTCCGAAATGAGAAACTTGGAACGTCGAGATCTCACGAACAGCCTTCTCTACTGAGAAGGTTCATCACGGTAGTAGAGAAGTTCGAAGGCGGCCATTCTGATGAGATAGATATTCTCTCTGTCTCTGTCTCTGTCTTTGCTTCTTCTCCCTCGAAACTGGGTCGTAGTGACGTAAATCACGATTCATTATCGATCCCTCATTGACGTTGCGTTCGCTTTTGTTCGAAGAATAAACCGACGGAGGAAGATAAATGAGGATAGTAATTGATCTATTGCCTTTAAAACAGAGACGCGGACGGAACGTTATGTTAATTGACATCGAATGGATGGTGGTGCACCGGACGCGCTATCACGACCGATTGGAAATCGGCAGAATAATTTGACCGTATGGAGTAGTAAAAGGGTCTACGAAATCGTTCGCTCGATCTCCAATTCGATGATATCTACTTTTTAGTTTTTTATCTCTACTTCGAATTAAACCCATCCATTCGACTTTAGCCCTGCACTTTTCTTCGATATCTAACGACGTACATTACCATCGTACATTTCGTTATTGTCTCCTGAGCTTTCAAGGAGAATTAATGCGTTTTCATTTTGTACAATTACTCGACTTTCTCGTTTCTAATGCCAGACAATTTTATATCAAGCAAATGTAAGTGTTTTAATAATTTTCGAACGTTATCGATTAGTCAATAATTAGTATCGAATAACAACGTCTTTTATTTGCAATTTCTGCGCTACCAGACAGCCAGATAAAATTCTTCTATTATTCTTCTTGAACGTATTTAATCGATAATACGAACGCGGAGATCCCGCGTTTAATTTTGTCGATAATTCTACAGTGAAATCGCGAAAATTATATCGGAGGAAACGTCAGGTAATATCCAGCTGGGTTGAAAATTTTAAATTAGTAGGAATTAATGAACCGATTAATAATAGCCTCGCTCGTTAGCTTTCGTTCAATCGGATTTCTGGTGATTTAATTAATCAATTAATTATCAACCAATTGTAAGAACCACATTGGTGAATACGGTCGTACGTCCCAAATTTCACTTTGCTGTGTATTTTTTTGTTTTGTTTTTTATTCCTTTTTTATTTTTTCCAAAGTCTTCCAAAGGAAATGTATGTAAATCATTAATCTGTATCCACCGGCGTGTTTTCGTTAAAAGCTTTTTATGCGAGCCTATTTATTTACTTGTCAACTTCGTGCGCATTTAAAATGGAGTTTTATGTTCCTCCACGTAGCCGTTTTCTCTTGCTCGCACTTTTTTACTCGCCTCCCGAGTCTAAAATACATTTACACGTGTTCTTATTGCGGAACCTACCGCCTCGTAAAAGTAATTGCCCCGTCTACGCTTAACGTATCTCTCCACCCCTCAACCCTGAAAATGGAAAATTTTATTTACAATCAAACATTTCCTCTCCTCTTCCCTTTGAGAAGAACGAAAGTATCAATGATCGTGCTCCTCGATCGACTTGACTTGGACACTCGAATAAAACTCGAGTTGTTCCATTTATCAATCTTTTAAATTTTAAACTTTAGTTTCAAAAAATTAAATAAGTTTTGTACTAATGATGTTTCAGAAAAAGTAACTTTTCCAAACTCCATCGATAGTTCCATTGCTCCTTCAAAACTAGAAAACACTCATTAACGAGAACTCTCGAGCGTCTTTCAAACGTGAATTCAAACATTTCAGTACCACTAGTTTTGGCTTTATGTATACCGGATCGGGAAAATCTAAAGATCTATTGAGGAGACTCGTTAGCTCCTTCGACGACGATCGAAGTGGCATCAATCAGGTGGTTTAAGTCGTCCTACTCGAAGCTTCGCTAACGCTGGCTTTTCGCTGTGCCAACGTTAACTCGAGAGGGTGAAAACGAGAGAGAGAGAGAGAGAGAGAGTGAGAAGGAGAGAAAGAGAGAGGGAGAGAATTCGAATCCGGTGGGAAGAGAATTTTAGTGGGGGGACTGGCGGCAGATTAGGTCGGACCTGGTGATAAGTGATCGCGGTTCCCGGCCTGAAACTCTAATTAATACCTAGCCGCTTCGTTTGAGCCCGTGACTTACGGCCCTGTCGTCCGGGCGCAGAATTACGCCCGAACTACCGGCACAACGCTCCGTTGTCCTTCAGGGGCGGCGTGGCCATTTGTTATCCGGCAGCCGGCTGAAAGGGTGGTGTTCACCACCACTACCACCCCCGTGCAGCTACCGACGTCGCTCGACGGGACTGCGTTCGAGTTTGGCGCCTTCGACGCGCCTTGTCTCGCCTTGCATTCAATCTCTCCGCATATATTCGACCATCTATTCAACGCTTGAGTTACATTCGAGCAACTCGTGTTACTTCCCTTTCCTTGTTTCATACGATTCAATACATGGTATTTATCTTTCTCTTTTCCTTTGCTTATGATATTTTATTAACTCATCACATCTCGCTATTTATCATATTTTCTTATTCTTTTCAGTTGAGATTGTTATCCATAACTTATCTCTAAATTTATTTCTATATTTCTCAATTTATTTCCGAAGAAGTCAGAATAGGATATATTATTATTTTAGAACATTATCGATTATGTATTTTTGGAACTCCTTAACCGCGCGTCTTGACAATGTTATTTTAAGTCATTGACATATGATATCGAGTTCTCTATAGATAGCTACTTGAAAGGACAAAGTAATACGTCATGACGTTGATGTTCATTTCGATATTAATTAAAAGTTTTAATTTGAGCGTAATTTTATGTTTCGTATCCTGTTCGATACTGGAATATAGTTATTAATATATATTTATATTTATATATATATGTGTGTATATATATATAGACTTGAGTAGATATATGAGAACACTTTATCCTTTTTGTGATTTATTAATGCATGTATACGTGAATTCGTGGACTATACAATTTTCCTGACAAGTAATTTCATAAATTCATAAGCAATTGGGGTATTCAAGTATTTCCATTTTAATCGAATAAATGGCCCACCCTGCCTGTCTATTCATCTGTCCATCTATTTATCTCTCTCTTATTTCTCTTTCTCTCCGGCACGTACGAATCGATCGCAAATCTCATTGTTATTTTCTGAACACTCGATAATACGCGTACGTACGAGCGTGTGTTTTCTCCCTCCAATCGCACGTTGAATGATCATGCACGTGTAAGAGCTTTCATTGTTTCGTCTCGACCGCGTTATTCGAATCGTGGATAACGATGAGCAGTCTCTATCGACGAGCTGTCAGAGCGAGTCAGAGAAGTCCGATGGTCGACAAGGTGGGCGGGGAGGGGCGAAAAAAGAAGAGGTAAACATGCTTTTAGGAGTTGTTGGGATGTTTGTTGGGAACAAAATCGTATGTTCCGTACCGTTGATTTTTTGACAATAATTTTTTTTTTTTCATTTCTTCTTCTTTTTTTCTTTTCCTTTTTCGACGATTAATCTCCCTTGATTTTTCAGTTTTAACTAACCTTATCGAATACTTAAATTTAATTGGGTACTCGATGAATATTTCCAAAGAATGTTCTTCGAAATCGATCGTTCGAACTAACATAAGGTACAAACTCGATCGATCTAATCGCGCGAATTATGTACGCGAGTTTTACGCTCGTTAGGTCGTGTTTACGTGAAACAACATCGTTAAAGTACTCCTTAAACCTTCATGACGATGTCAGAGTCAAGACACCGTGTTCTTCTCTTCTGCCTTTTTTTTTCTTCTCTCTTTCTCTTTCTCCCTCTCTGTCTCCCTTTCTCCTATCGCGGATGTACCTTCATACACGTCGTTTCTCCTCGTTCTCTCGAGTATCTTCGTTATTTCGAGAGTCCCAGCATCAACGTGAACGATCATTTATACGATGAAATGTCTCTTACGAGTGAGTTATGGAAGTAATTGCGTGCATTTGCGAGTATATTAGAATTAGATTAGAGCGATTTATGTCGTTCAATTAATTTTTTCTTTTTCATGCACGATCGACGAATAATTTTTCTTTTGTTACTTTTTTTTTCTTTCCTTCTCCGGCAATTTACTTATCGCTTCGATTACATCATTTTTACATCATCCGTGAAATAATTCTTTTTCTCTATCATTCATCTCGTAACAATTAACGTAATTATCACTTGTCTACTACGCGTTAGAATTTCCTTTAATGACAAGGAAATCGCTCGCAGGTACGTGTTAGACAAAATAGAATAGAGGGTAAGGGAGAGTAAAAGGGAGAAAGGGACCGTATGTAGCTATTTCGTGAAGTAGATCAAAGAAAAGATGTTCGCGAGCTTCGTTGCCTCTTACATTCTTTCGTAACTTCAACATTACCTACTTTACTCGCTCTCGAGTTCGTCGTTAGTCTCAATTTAAGGTAGATGGATGTTCGAGTTTAACATCTGATCACTTAGCCAAAGTATAGAGTGTCACGATAACCCGAAGAAATTTTCAAATAACAGAGGAACTTATCCTTTGTCTATTCGTACTTATCAATGATAAGTTCATCGTTTCTTTCGTGAACGAAGAAGGTATAATTGATAGTAACGTTTCAGAAATAGAAGATCAAAGTGCTTGTAATAGAAGATCAAAGGAGAGGTTAAAAGACGCATAAACGATTTCATTCGTGACCACAAGTAGCATATGGTTTCGTAGTACTCGATAAAAATCAACTGAAAAAAGAAAAGTCATCCTTATTGCATTTCCGTGTTGCTAAGAGTGAAGGTTAACTCGTGAAACGATCGCGTGGCAGAAGAAACTCTTTTCAATGAGAAAGAAAGAGAGAGAGAGGGAGAGAGAGAGAAAGATACGTCGTGAGGAAGTTAAAAAATAGATTTGAAGGGAAAAAAGGAAGATTGAGGAATAAAGAAGGAAATGAGATAGGACGAGAAAGAGGGTTTGGGAAGAAGGGACGTAGTAGTCACGCAAGGAAAAGGTGAATATGACAGGATAGATCATAGGAAGCACAGCCTTACTTTTCTTTTTTCCTTCTCTCTTTCTCTCTCAACAATTTTCTCCCTCTCTTTCGTTCACTCTTCCAGGACCCTCGTTTCAACCCCCGTGGCTGAAAACCCAAGGGGTTGGAGGTAGTGGTTAGATGCGGCCAGCCGATTAAGACGTCGATAAATAATATTAATTACCGGCCGACTCGAAGCCCTTCGTTGGTGGTGATAGTGGTGGTGATGGAGGTGGTGGTAGTAATGGTGATGGTGGTAGTAACCCCCGCAGAGGTGTCGGTCCGGTGTGCCGACTGCGAAGAGGAGGAGGAGGAGGAGGAGGATTTGATGGTGGTAGTAGTAATGGAAGTGAGAGGGAGGGGATGTGTTGCGTTTAATCAATACCCACGTAATGCTGCTGCGGATGGATGATGGCAAGTGGAGCTCGTGGTGTGAGGTTGGCAGCGGGTGGGAAGAAGAGAGAGAGAGAGAGAAAGGGGTGGAGGTGGAGAGGAGGCCACGAAGGGTGAGAGGCCGGTGGTGTTGCTGTAAGTTTATTACGTAAGGCAGGGCTTCTCGACGCGCTCGACGCAGAGCTCGCTCGCCTCGAGTTGTGTAATTAAAATTAATAATTCCACGGCCTCGATGCAGCCTCGTCAGACGACTCTATTTGCCGAACCTCTCCTCCACGAGCTTCTCTTCCTTCTCCTTTTCGTTCGCATCTCTCTCTTTCTCTCTCTCTCTCTCTCTCTGTCTCTCTCTCTCTCTCTCTCTCTCTCTCTCTCTCTCTCTCTCTTGGCTTCGCCATTACCGTTTCTATTCAATAGACACTACTCATGGTTCCTTCGTCTCTACCATCTCTCCTTCCTAATCCTCCGATAGAGACCTCGCGTTACAGGATCTCTGCTACAATTTACCACGTAGATACACGTTATCGATGATTATGCGAATACACATCCAGTTGTGATCTTCGATGAGAAATAATAATGGCAACTGGAGATCGATTCTTCCATTTAAATATCAAAATAGTTGTATTCATAAAGAAAAAAATGTCAGTTTATAAACTTATCATAGGTATTTATTGTATATCGTATTATTAAAGAATTATTTCGATAAGGAAGGATCGACTAAATGTAGTATATCGATTAAACCCGAAAATGAAAAGGCAGAGACATCCAGCAGAGATCGAACAGCTGATTCTTTCGAACGAAACAAATGCGATTATTCACGAGAAGTCGAATGCAAATACCAAGCTCAATATTTAATTTCGATAATCGAGAGTTGTCTCGCACTTCTTTTTCGATACGAACGCGGTTCTAAAAATAAAAGCGTATATTGGCGGGGGTGCGATTACTCGATGCCTATTTTCCGGGTGACTTGACGTTGAACATGACGTTTCTGGCGCAGGAGCTCGTCGGACTATGCATGGACTTTTTCCACTGCACTTCCCGAATAAACACTCGCATGTACTAGTACGGCAAGCTCGCTGCTTGCATAAGTTTTACGGGCCGGCGATCACCCTCGAAACAAAAAGAATGGATGAAATGAAAATCCGCGAGAAACAAGCGCTGAGGGTTCTCAACTTTGATATGTATATATATATATATCTACTTATTCTTTTTATTTTTTATTTTGTTTTAATTTAGAAAAAGGGAAAGAGCATACAAATAAATGATTTACATTTCTTTCGTCGAACAAACATTTGTCGAACGTATGTATGTACGTTTCTATATAGATGTACGTGGCATTTAAAAATTTCAAAATCCATCGACCACCTGCATACACTTGTTTATTGCCATTTATCTTCTTTCTCAACGAGAAATACAAGGATAAGATGGAAGGAAGTAGAATTTGGACCGTGTACACTTGCTTTCGTCGTCTCTCTCGTTTGATCACGTTCTCGGCGATTGTAAATTCAGAAAGGCTGACGGGCACGCACACAATGAAACACGCAACGCCGTGCGCACTTCGAGCTTGCTTTTCCAACTCGAGAATAACCTCTGAGATGGTATAGACACTTGAGACTCGAGCACTCGTCTGGGACATGCTCTGCGCCGCGAATGTTCTTGCACTCGAAAGCGTTCGCGCGAATGCTTTCTTTCTTTCCTTCTCTTTCTCGTCCTTCTCCTGGTCTCTGAGAGAGAGAGAGAGAGAGAGAGAGAAAGGGCGAGCAATGGAGTAACGATTACACTTGGGACTGAATTTCAAGTGGGCCAAGTGCTGGTGCTGCTGCCACTAACTAAAGTGACCACCCACGACGACGGATAACTTCAAATGCCTCTAACGATTTATACTTTTGTTAACGCTTCGAGTACGTGCCCGAGCTTTTAACTCTTTTTCGTTTCGCTAATGGTGCGTGCCAGACGTTACGCGATTTTTCCTCCCTCTTTTTCTCTCTTTCTCTCCACTTCTCTTTCCCACCACTCTCGGCATCATTATCATGAAATTCTAGTTACGCCGACGTGTACGTAGTTCGCACGAGAGAACAATTTTATGCGCTCCGGAGAATAATTTTTTTAATTTTTTGGCTACATTCTCGTCCTAACTTGTATTTCCTTTTATCATAATTTTTCTTTTGGTTCTTTTCTTCTCTTTTTTTTTGTTCTTGTTTTTTCTTTTTATTACTTCGCGATAATTAATATTTTGAAAATTTCGCGAAAGTATACGTAATATTCTATTTTTAATAATAAACAGAGTACAGAGACTTCATCGAGACTATACTGCGAAATTTCGCGAAAGGAACCCGATTAAACTCGAACAACTCGCGATTAATATAATCGGGCGTAAAGTGGATGAGCGGTCGAAAGAGCGTAACGCGAACGTACCGTTCATGTAACGAACAACCCGTGCATCTAGTTTCAGGATTATTTTCGATAGGCAGCCTTTTCAAATTTTACGTTCAAATATCGTATATCCATGCAAATTGTCCTACCTTAATCGCTACTCAGAAATAGTTTAACTCCATATATCCCCTTGTTCATTGCGGATGATTATGTTCTCTCTGAAAGAGAAAAAGAGAATTCAAACCTCGTTCATCAACTTTTGTTTCAATCAAATGCTTAACGAACTTGATAACACCATCACTGTGTTCATAGTAATACATACATCCTTTTTATTTTCAGATAAATAATTGAAGTTATAATAGATGAGGAAACGAAGTGGATTTTATTCGTCTCGCGTTGTACGTATAGGTAAAAAGTTTTGAAAATATCGTAAGGAAAATTTCAAAAAATTATAATTATTATTGCGCAAGCAAACGAATGTTCGTTGTTTTACTGATAAAAATTCTATTCATTTTAAAGAAGTATTTTTCCATATAGGATAAAGAAAACCATGATACAACGAAGTAAATAAAATTAAATCCTTAGTAAACAAACATCGAGACTACGTTTCTTGTAGGTTAACTCACAGATGATATTTATACACATATATGTTTATGTATATGTAAATATATATAAACAGGGACACAAAGTCGAACGTATGTAAATATCTGTCACGATCTAGTGACCTTCTCATTCTGTTCCTGTAGTCCGCGGAGTAATTACCTGACGGAGCGTTTGCCGCAGTAAATTATTTTACGAGCATTTATCGCGATACTTCGTCGATACTGTCGTGTTCTTAATCGGCCTCTAGCTAGTATCCACTAACGGAAGAACCCGCAATTAAGAAGTTGTAAAGTGCTCGGACGGGTCGTCGAGTGTAAGTGGATAAATGCTCGCGGCTTTTCTCAAGATTGATCCGACCTCCTCCCTTTCCTCTCTCTCTCTCTCTCTCTCTCTCTTTCCCTCTCTCTGCCTCTTTCTTTCTCTTTCTTTTTCACTTTCCTCTTTCATACTTTCTCTTTTACCTTCGATTTACAAAAATCTTGAAGAAATATAGTAAAATTTCGACGATCGTCAAACTAGAAAAGATTCTCTCGAAGGAAAATTTCTCGATAGAAAGTAAACGACAGGTGGAATCCTTGGAAAGAAAATCAGTTTTCCTCAATTTACGAGGACACTCGATCGAATTAATCTCATCTTTGATGGTTCACTTCGTGGCTGGATAAGCCGGGCTATTAGGAACTCGGCAAAGTAGTTGAATAGTGGCTTAACTTTGATTGGCCAAAGCACTCGCGTTCGCGATCGCTCTTGACTATATCTTTTTGCTTCATAATAAGACGGTAATAAGCTTTGCGAAGGGACCTTGAATGGGAGAGGATGAACGATAAAGGTTTGATGTTGAAAGAGATCCTAGAAATTTTCTACTTTGCAAATTTGCTCAATGAAAAAAAAAAAAGAAAGGAAAAACAACGTAAAAGGAAAACAAAGAAATACCAAACGAATATAAAACGTGTCGCATGTTCGATTGTAATTTTTCTTCTTTCATATAATTGCAATGACAGCAAAATTGAAAAACTGTCGTTTCATCGATTCTCATTTTTCGATTATGAAATTATAAAGAGTATAAACGTTATCCAGATCATCCTGTGTATCCATATAATTTACTTTCGCAAGGATAATCGCCGTGTAGATATATAACTTCCTCTTTCAGGCTACAATTAGCTATTGATAAGCAGGAAAAAGAAAAGAAGAAGTAAGTGGGAAAACTGCAGTAAAATTGTAAGGAAGCAAGTGAAGGTGGGCGGTAACCATTATGGAAAACCATTATGGAAAGTCGTTATTGCTCGATGACGACCACAATCTTGCGCTCCCTCCTTCTACTTCTTCTTCTTCTAGTACCCTCCAACTTCTCGCAGCTCGTTCGAGAGTATTTTCCTAGACGGTCCAGGCCTATCTCGAGTACTTTTCTCTTGTGAACGTGTAAGTATCGTCGAATTTTACCTCAGTCTGTCAAAAATCTTTCCTTTTCTTTTCTGGCCTTCCGGACAACTTATTCTAGAATATTTTAAATTAATGCTATTAATTGATGCTAGGCTAAAAAAGGAAGAATATAAAGAAAGAGACAGATAGAGAGAAAAAGATGAAGTTTCAACAGAGATGATGATACAGTATGGTGAGGTAGAACGACGAAGGATGAGAAGAATAATTTATTATGTCCTGGGACACAATGTGCCTCTTCTGGAACAATGCGAACCGAGAAAGAGTAGAAGAATAATTTGTAAAAATGGTATTCCGCTTGTGTAGTCGTGTCGAGAGTATTCGTTTCTCTCAAAATGTAAGTATCGTACAGTACCTGGAGATGTATAGGGAGAAGTATAATTACGATTCATTCTAGGAGTGGGAGGTATATTTGACAAATGAAATTTTGTATTCGCGATAAGAGTTGTTGGTATGTAGGAAAAAAGAAAATAGGAGAGAAAAGACATATACATATACATATATATATATATATATATATATATATATATATAAAATATACGTATATAATACATATACTTATATGTATATATACATACATATGCGTCTTTATATATGGGTAGAGAGAGACAACAAAAAAGAATAACGCGTATGCTCGTTAATTTAACTAAAAAATAAATTCCAATCGCACAACCATATTTCGGTATAGCGAAATTCGATTTGGCATGGATATAAAATATTTGCGTTAGAGACGCGTAATCGATATGCTATTTCCATTTCTCACGGTGCATAGATTTTCGGCCGTTAAAAATTTTCCCTCAAGGTCCATTATCTCTTTCAAACGATATTTTGAATCAGTACCTGATCGTTTCTCTCTTTTATTATTTTCTTTTACGTTTTTAAGAAAAAAAAAAGAAAAGAAAAAGAAATCTCTGTGCAGTAATAAACACGCTTTACTCGTAAAAAAAAATAATTAGAAGAAATAGACTTTCCACTGTTTAAATTTTCGTCGAATATCGTATCGATTTGTCCATGTAAGTCGACCAGCCGAATAACTCCACAAAGTTATAATTATAACTTACGACATATTCTGTGTTTACTAAGCTTGTTTACGCGACATCGGCAAATAGGACGAATGTTTCGTCGACCGAGTAGGGGTATGTTTACTCGATAAATCCACGTCAAGAATTAAAGTTCCCCGAAATTCGACCCTGGCTCATCGTAACGACTCATATAGGAAAATATTTCTTCAGATTCTTTTGATGGATTAAAAGTTTACTTTGAAATCATTGATTCTAGTCGTTTATACGAACGACATGGAATTTATCGTTACGAGAAGAAGGAGGAGGAAGGAAAGGAAGGGAGGGTTTACTCGTATTCGAATGTCCGGATATTCCTCGATCGAGTCATAAATCGAGAGTCACCAGAAGGTCTCGATTACCAAGGCAGAAGTCTACAAGCTTGAGATACGGACTCCATCTGATAACGATTTCCAAAGCTTAGATCCATTAAAGTCGGCGAAGTTATATATCTATATAACACGTATACAGACATAGATAAATACATAGACAGAACGTACATATATGTAAACGTATGTGTAAGGAGCATGATAGCAGTTGGAGAATTTAGTAGGCAAATATAGACTGACTCGGAAGAGTAGAAAGTACGAGATCGAAGTCTCTAGGTACTATTACAAGTAAGTATCTGTCGACCATAGTATATACATGGGTACATACAACATACATATATACAGAAAGAGAAATTTAATTTTAATAAATGTAAACTTATTTCGAGAACTCGTACGTTATATATTGTGATTTACTATCATATGATATTCACAGATTATATTCAACAACTTTAAAATCGCATTTCCTATCTATTTCGCTCATAAATGCAATTTGTCGAACATTCTTGTCACAATTAATCCAACATATTTCGATAGAATTTTATCTACATATATATATATACTCTTCTCATATAAGAATCATATAGCAGATAATATAATTATTCGAGACAATGAAATTGATTCTAAATAATTCTTATTTCCTTGAAATATTTTAAACCTACAAATCGAGACGAAAAATCTAGAGGAGAAAAGAAAAATTAACTAAATCAGCGAAATGGGGAGGATAAATTTATTAAAGCTAATAAACAAGATCTTAAAAAATCTCTGCTTTCGATAATCAATTATATTATATTTCTGTTGTTATACATATACGAGCTATACTGGAAATAAGGACATTCGTATCATCGACACTTCGTTTTCGTGTAACCTTGGTTTCGTTCTGTTTTTATTTCTTTTTTTTTTGTCTTACAAAAGGAATTTTAAAGAAGATAAAAATCTATGTATATAAGATATATACTTTTCTCTAATTAATTGTCTTCCTTTTAGACATTGTAACAATGATCGTTTTCAGTTATTACAATGACTACGTAGAAAGTTTAGAAATGGTCAAATATATAGAGTATTCCATTTTAGTCGGTCTACTTTAATGAATTCAATTGTTTTCAATCGCATACAATGGTATTCTATGTCACGATATAATTAATGACTATAGTCAATGAAGAGAATCAAACATCGCGAGTACAAAGCCCAACAGAATACAAATATTTGTGAGTGTTTTTTAATACTATTAATAATTTCGATGCAATGATTACCTTGTCTGATTAAAATGTGACCATCCGGACATATAAGTTCAATTGTCATCTTTTATTATCCAAAGACTTCCATCTGGGACGTATTTTGTCGGGCGTAAAATGAAAGGGTATTTCCGTTTTGCCCGCACGCGTTCCATCATTTTCGTCAATTTTCCCGTTTAATAAATTCGTTAACTTCCATCTAATCTCCGCGTTCTCGGAACGCGCACGAGTTTCTAAGTTTATTAGCGGAATTTCGAGAAACTCCAGATTCATTATGAGCACGGAATTTCCATGAATATTTTAAACTTACGAAACAAAACTAGGATTTTCGGGTGGATTAGTCTCGGCAGTAGTAGACGCGCGGCATCGGTAACTTGATTTTATTCCCCGGGACCAAGCGCGACTTAATTTCATTTCTATTTTCGTCCTGAAGGAATAATGCGGAAACGGACGGAATTTCGAAAATTTTGGATGGATAGAACTGACGTCGATCAAAAGGATGGAATATATTAAAGAACGAAGATTGAGTAATAAATGATATGAACAATTTGTTATTCTCTCAAAAATACACAAAGAATATATTATTAATCTTTATTAGCTTTACAATAATTAATTCCGCGGTGCAATCCGGCTCTTTGTGTGACTTTATCGAAAAGAAGAAACGCAAAGGAAATAAAAAAAAAAAAATTTTATATCCACTCCTGATGGCGTTTTACCGTGTCTACTTTGAAACGTGGCACGAGTCTACTTTGTAAGCTGCTTTTACAATCTCGTATCCTTTTATGTCAACTTTTTTACTTTACATTTTTTATCACTCCGTCTGTGCTCTTAATCTGTGATGAACGATCTTAAATATCCTAAGTTGTAACGCATGACCGTCCGGTGAACAATTTCCATAGACATTAAGTAAGATTGCTGATAGAAATGTCGATATTTCTATACAAATGACATAATATATTTTTTTAAAAGGACGCAGATATACACAGATACACACACATACATACACATATACACAATTCAGAATAATTAGCTTTCCAGAATCTCAAACGTCAAATCTATTGAAAGAAGATATCGATTTTAAAATTATTATGAATTTTTCGAAATTAACGTCACTTATCAATTAATAAAAAACTCATATGGATTAAATTTAATTAGAACAAATAGAAGCGATGGAGAAGGTACTGAGGAAAGGTAGATATTCGCCGAGTAGAGATAGTCTACCCAAGCATGGAATGCCCTTTCGACTTCCTGCCTTAAATGAATAATAATTAACAGGACTACGAAGCGATAGGAGGCGCAAAAACAAGAGTGAGTGAGGGAGAGAGAGAAAGATAAAGAGAGGGAGAGAGGGTAAACGTGGCTTGTGTACGGCGTGGCGCGTCAAGCCGCCGAGACGCTGCAACCCCTCGCGAAACTTGTAGCAGCACGGAAGGACGTGTAATTTCCTGCTTGGTGAAGTGACTTCGTCCCTTTCCTCTCTCTCCCTCTCTCTCCCTCTCTCTCTCTCTCTCTCTCTCTCTCCCTCTCTTTCTTTTTCTCTTTCTCGTCAGTACTCTCCATTCGACCAAAAAGATCTTTGCACGTTCTATCTTCGTGAGCGATCTACCAAGGTGATTTTCGTGTCCAAGATGATCGTATTCATCGAAAAAAATTTTATACAAATTTCTCTCTCTCTCTCTCTCTCTCTCTCTCTCTCTCTCTCTCTTTCTGTTTCTCATTTTTTTTTATAATGTCTGTCAGCACAAACGTGTGTTACCGAGAAGAGAAACAACAACGAGCTTATTAGTCGCTCGAGTGTGTGCATCCGTGTTGTGAATCTCCCTCTTCCTCTCTTTGTCCCTCCCGAGTCTCGCAGCCGTTAAATTAATGGTCCTCGTGGATCAGACACGATACTCGTCCCTTTCTCGCTTCGTTCCTCCTCTTCCTCCTTCTTCTCCTTCTCCTCGTAGTCGTTGTCGTCGTCGTCGTTGTCGGAGGATCGTTTCGAAACACGTGGTGCAGGCGGGGAACGCATGGAATCAACGAGATGGAAGAAGAAACACCCACGACTCCCTTTTCCGCGTAAGATTCATGGCGTCACTTGTTTCCACCCACCCTCTTTACCTTTTTCTCTCTATCTCTATCTTTCTCTTTCTCTATCTCTTTCTCCCTTTGTCTCACTTTCTCTTCTTCTCACTCTCTTTCTCTTTCTCTTTCTCTCTTTGTCTCACTTTCTCTTCTTCTCACTCCCTCTCTCTCTCTCTTTCTCTCTCTCTTCCCATTCTATACTTTCTTAAAGCTTTCCATCCTTCTGTCTTTCTTCTCTCCAACCCCAAGTCTTCAACTTCCACGACGAGTTTTCCTTCCCCTCTTTCTAACTCTCCGTTCTTCGAACATTTCTCAAGCTTGGAATCTTTCTACGATGCGCTATCGAGGAACTTTCGAGCTTGTATCTGATGGATCGCGTCGAGTGTAACGTGCTACATATCTTCTCGTAGATGCTCCAACGGTTAACTCTTCGAACCAAGGGGATGAAGTCGAGGATAGATCCCGAAGAAAACGTTTATCGGAACCTTAAACGTTTTGGATATCGGTTTAGTCTTTTCAAACATTTTGTTTTTTTTTCGCTTCTCGATTTCTATCGTTCAAATGATATTAAAAAATGCATTATCGTATATTTCTATATGTGCGCGTGAATGTCTGTATGCGCGTGTGTATGATAATTTTTAATACAATGATTTAATGTTATCTCCGAAAAATACGTCTCTACAGATTTTAATGTATATTGCATTTATACGAAATATAATATATTCAACATGAGTATATAAAGAATGCAAATCAGCACATATGTATCTTTTGTCATCACACGAATTTGCAAGGATCACGATCATTAAGAGAATCACCGGCGTGAAATTATTGCGTGGGGCGCGAGAAGCAGGTGCGTGATGGGCGATAAATTATTCGCCTCAGCCGTTGGATGCAACGAACATAAATTATTCGCTACTTATGCGCATTATACGTTTAGGTGCACTTACGATAATGTATAATTTATCACCCGTCGCACGGATATACTCTCTCTCTCTCTCTCTCTCTCTCTCTTTCTCTCTCTCTCTCTCTCTCTCTCGTTCTCTTTGCTATCACCGAAGCATATTTTTATTGTCGACCATATACGCATCGCCATATACGCATTCGTTAATCCTTGCAAAAAGAGACTTCGTGAGAAAAAAACGGGAACATTTTATTTTTTTAATTTTTTTTATTATCATGAGATAGAAAGAAAAAAAGCGGGAGAGAGAGAGAGAGAGAGAGATAAAGTCGAGAAAGAAACTCGGAGAAGGGAAAGTTGTAAAAAATAACGTAGCAACGATAGAAAGCGAATTCGAGCAATTCTCGACTCTTCGCTAATCAGTCTAATTCCTAACTTGTAAAACACACAAGCCGATTTCGTGATCCTTAACGAGATTAGTCCTTGTTAGGCATGGAACCCTTTTAGAATCCCACACGATGGCTACCCAGCTGACATTCCAACAAAAAAGTACAACCAGTTTCATGAAATCGGACGGTTTCTATCTCACGTATGTACGCGTATGAGTACGCGTATACCCTATACCTGTAGTATATGCGTGCGTGTATATGTCTATGTATGTAATGAAAATCCCTGACGGCTATTGTTTTTTCATTTCCCGTACAAAATCTATACCGTTCCGCTAATTGAAAAGACCGCGCTCGAACCATCGAAATCGTAGTTATCAAAACTTTACTCTCGATAGACCATCACCGTTCAAAATTTCATGCCCGCAAGAGTATAAAATTTCTTACTAATCATTAGATACGAACCATTTGAAAAACTAGGTTCGTACATTTTAAATACTATTTAGAAAGTGTTATATGAAGAACGTCAATTGAAAAATCTATTGAATCTGATCAGATTGCTGATGAAGAAAAAAATTAATAACGAGACCAATTAAGTGTCGATTTGTTATAAGATCGAAGAAAGATTTTTCTGACATGAAATCAAAATGAACAAACTCGATCTAATTGATCAAGTATTCAACGAAATATATATATATATCAATCAGAATTACACTATAACTCTCTAGATTGTAGAAATATCCAAATCTACGTTGTGAAAAACAGAAAAAAAAGTAAAAGTTAGACTCGTTCGGAACATGTTTTTCTTTTTGGTGTGACGAAAACCGCTGTCCTCCAGATCGTTAACAAAAACTCGATGAACCTGATGAAGTTCGTTAACGAAGCCAAGGAGAACAGGTAAACGGAGTACGTGAAGTCTGCAAGGCGATGTGCAATCATGGAAAATAATGACGCAGTAGCGTAGAAGCGAAGTGATTTCCGTCGGGTGTCGCGAAAAAAAAAGAAAGAAAAAGAAAAAGAAAAAGAGAAAGAGAGAGAAAGAGAGAAGAAAAAAGGGAAACGAATTTAATTCGCTGCAATTATGGCAGTCTGCCGGTGGCAGAACCGCGATCCTAGTTTTCCCCTCTTTGACTTTCTTCCTTCTCCTCCTCCTCCTCCTCTTCTTCTTCTTCTTCTTCTTTTTCCCACCCCCTCCCCTTCTCTTCCTCTCTTCTCTTCACCCTTCGGCACAGGACGATTTCGATGGTGGTGCTAGTTTCTCTCGTGCCCGAGGGTAAACGCGACTGCTTTTTCTCCCCAGTTATACGAGAAAACTGTTCGATCCACGAGGAAGAGGGCTTTAGAATTCGGTACAGGAACGGCGAGTATGAGAGGAACTGCGCCCTAGGGTGCCAGCCTAATTGTACTCGAGATCTCCTTTTCTCACGTACCACGTTAGTACTTTCCTTTCTTTCCTTTTTTTTCTTTGCCCCTTTTCTCTTTCTCTTCTTCTTTTTCTCCTCTCCTCTTCCCCCTGTTTCTTGAAAATTCAAGAGAAAACTAACCGAGGAGATAAAGAAATAAATCGTTTTGGAATTGACATAATCCTAAAGCGAATAATCTAAATCTTTTTCAAACTAATACTCTATCTAAGTTTTTTTTTTCTTCTTTTTTGTTCCAGGTAAGATCATAGAGATGATAACGAGAAGTAAATTCTTTTCAACGGCTTATTCTATTGCGGAATTAATTAGTAAGTCGAAAATTTAAAGGAACACCGAAACTTCTTAAACGTCATTAAAAACTGCTATACTCTTTACTTATCGATATTCTCGTGCATAAACCAATCGAGTTTTATTTTCTTTAGCGAACGAGTATTATCAACGTTATCGATAAAAGACAAAGGCTTACTTAAATATTCAAATTGACTATAGCACGAAATCGTGTTCTATCGAAACAACGAGAGAAACGGTGGATTTATACGACAGTTACGATGATTTAAGAAGATTCTTGAAGGCCGAAAGAGAACATCAAATCGATCGGCTATTCGATCTTATTCCACGATGCGTTTCGTTTAACGCGGAGTGTTCTTACTTCCACGAATTTACGATCGGTGCTTCGTATATCCAGAGTAATCGCGAAATCCATTTCTCTCGAGTCAACGAGTGGGAAGGTACTCTCGCTCTCTCTTTGCGTTTCAAGCTCGATTCAACTTCAACGAAAGCATTTTTCCGCATCGAGAAATTTTCGATGGCTAAAAGGTTCGACTATTTTCTCTGTTAAAATACGTTTGTTTTTATTACTATAAATTATATATGTAAATTAAATAATTGAGTGAATTTAAAAACAAGAGCAAACCAATACGTTGCGGAAGAAGGGAAAGAAATGATGTCTATTTAAATTTCGTGGTTTATACAGATTCATTCTCGGTATTCGCGAACGTAGATCATCGCGCTCTACAAACGTTGATCCGAGTACGCGATGTCGAGCGTACTCGAGGGTCGGCCAAAAATTTGGTCGAGATTCGAGCGACATACATGCCTCGCTCAATTCTCCGCTGACGAGACGAGTGGTACTACTCGCGGTTGTTCCCACCGACGACGGGACGCTCGATTGTTTGCAGCTCTTCCAGCAAGTTGCAAATATGCGTTCGCGATGATCCATGCCCGTTAAACGAAATTTCTCTCTCTCTCTCTCTCTCTCTCCCTCTCTCTTTCATTTTCTCTCTTTAGTACTCTAAAATCCCTCTGTAATATACTTTTCTACAGCTAATATAGATATATCTTTATGTTTTCAACTTTTTTCAAATTAATTAACTCAGTAAACAGTGTCTAAAACATTAGGAGAATCATTTATCTTTATTCTATCATAGTAATTAGAGCTGAAAAAGATATTATATACATGCATTAAAATATTATATACGATAATCTAACGTTAGGATCTTCCAAATTTTCATTACGAGACAACAGACTTCGCTATTTCAAATAACTTTCCTTCCTTTTTCGATAGGAGTAAAATCAACATCATACGGGCATTTGCATTTCATTAGAGGCAAGTTGATCGGATTAAAGCGTTTGTCGTAAAGCGTCCATGCGAGTTACCGCGATCAAGCAGCTGTTATTACGAGACTTCCAATTTGGAAGCTCGCGATTATCTCAGAAACTTAGATGAGATTTCTCCCCGGTCGGCAAATGCTTCCTTAGTCCAGTCGTTACAGCGAGAATTCGTAGGAAAGTTGGTGGGATATTGGGTGGAGTGAAGAAGAAGAGGTGTATAGAAATGCTTACCATCGACAGTGACTAGACACTAGATTCGACACGATTTTTAATAGTATTCTCTGGCCTTCGGCGTTACCCTTTTCTATCTCTCTCTTTCTCTCTCTCTCTCTCTCTCTCTCTCTCTCTCTCTCTCTCTCTCTCTCTCTCTCGATATCATTAATTCACTCCAACGTCAGATTTCACATTTTCTGCATTATCTTCTCTCGCACGACACTCTTCTCTGAAAATTCTAATTTTCGCGATAGACAACTTTGTCTCTCTCTATCTCTATCTCTATCTCCTTTTCTCATTTCGTCTGTCTATTCGAGTCTATCTGTCTCTCTCTCTCTCTCTCTCTCTCTCTCTCTCTTTCTCTTTCTCTCTGTCGCCACGTCGCTTCACAGACGAGCAATAGTTACGCGGTCGACTTCATCGCGCTGACTCTGCTCCGTCCGTCGTGGACGGATCATCGTCGCTCCCGGATTTATTCTCCCCATCTTTTCTCCTCCACCATCTTTCCGATTTTTTCTCTCTTATTATCTCACGCGCGAACGCGTTCCTTTCGACGCGACAGCGGGAATTCAATCGAGCCGAATATCAATGCGATTAGCATTATTCCATCTATTATTTCTTCTTTTTCTCATATTCTCTCTTCCTTTCTCGACCAAACCCCTCTCCCTGCTCTCGCTACTCCCTTCTCTCTCTCTCTCTCTCTCTCTCTCTTTCTCTCTTTCTCTCTCGTTATTTTGCGAACGACGAAACGGTAATCTGATATTCCGTGATGGGATTCACGATTGGTATCGATCGGTCCAGCGTGAAATTATAACGAATTTTCGACCATCTCCTCTCCGTCCTCGATCAATCCTATCGTCCTCGAATATCCGCCTCTCTATTCCCCTCCCCTACCCCTTATCACCCCACTATCTCCACTCTTTTTACTGTTTTTTAATTGATGCAACCGGATTCAATTCGACGTTTGGTAGGATTTGACATCGCACGAACTTTTCTTTTTTTTTCCCTTCCCAACCGTTTTCCTTCGATCGTATTCCATTCCCAACGATCGCGATGATACCAGCACACGGATATACATACGCGTATACATACATTGTGGATCAAAATTACAATGAAATTAGATTAGCTACATCGAATGGGTCGATAAACTCGATAGGCGAACGTTCACGTTGAACAAACAATATCAAGGTTTACTAGTTTTCTCAAAGTATAGTAATCTTCTAAAATTTGAAACAAAACGTTCAGAGTCTATTGGTGAACGAAGAAAGTCGTACTCCACATATAGTGGGTAAGTAACCGACGAACTTGGAAGAAAATAAAAGATCTCTCTTCCTCTCTCTCTCTCTCTCTCTCTCTCTCTCTATTCTCTCTCTCTATTCTCTCAAGTAAGTACGCACGTTGCGTCAGGAGGGTTAAAAAGTCTCGTAAAAAGGGGAGAGTCTAACCGCAGCTACGAGGATAGAAGTAAAACTTCTCCGCGACTCTTCCCGCGCCCGCGAAATTCAATTATCGGATCCACCGGGGCAGAAATCGAGTGGTATAAGCGTGCGATAGAGAAAGAAAAGAAAAGTGGATCGCATCGAAGCAGTAAAATTCGAAATCGCTCGTCGTCTTACATAAATTCCGGACAGTTCGTGATGTCGAGATCGAAAAGAAGGAAAAAGAAAATAGAAAGAAACATAGAAAGAGGATGGAGGAAGGAGAAACAGCAGGGATGAAAAGAGATAACAACTCGTGGACGTCCGGCATGGTTATAAGCTTACGTTTGGTCTTCTTCTTATTCTTCACGGCTATTGGACGAGAGGCAGTCACTTTTCTTACGGAGTCAGCGGCTCGTGATGCGGTTCGAAAGCGAAGTGGGTATTCCCCACGAGAAAATGCTATAAAATCGGCTTACTTCGATACAGACCGCCCACTAGCGGTCCCCTTTAGCGCTCTTCTTTCTTTCTTTCTCTCTCTCTCTCTCTCTCTCTCTCTCTCTCTCTCTCTTTCTCTCTCAAACTACCCTCACTCGTCGGCTGCATCGTTCCAAGCTCACCTTGTTCCCTTCGGACGCGAGTAAAGGGTTGGGTCAAAGTCCTGGGGTTTCGCTTTATAAAACAGTGGCAACGCGGTCGATGGCTCTGGGAAAAAAGCAGCGCGCGCGTACACGTATACACGTACATGCATAGGTGCAGTGAGAAAGAGAAAGAGGTGGTGGAAGGGAACACGCAAGCACGGAGCAGGCAGCGACCAGGAAGCTTGACCGAACGATCGCAACGAGAGACCGTCACGGTCTCGACGCGCTGCGCCGTCTCGTAAAAAGAGAGAGACTAGAATTTCAATGATTTTTTACGCCCACCTATAAAATTCCCTCGAATCCCGTACAACGAAAAAAAAAGAGAGAGAAGAAGAGAGAGACAGAGCAAAAGAGAGAGAGAGAGAGAGAGAGAGATGGATAACGTTGAGCCGTCCTGTGAAATTTATTCCGTTCGTTTCTCGATGCGAAAACACTCTCGTCTCGATGATTTTTATTCCGAGAGAAAGAGAGAATGAGAGATCGAAAATCGGAGGACTTCAATTTTTCTCTTTCTCTCCGTTCCTTCTTTCTCTCTTTCTCTCTCTCTCTCTTTCTTTCTTTTTGTAAATTCAGGACTTCAGGATTCGTACTTCGTTACGTGAAGTAGATCTCGCCCGTCTCTGTAGGACAGGAACGAACAACGAGAGGAGAATCCTGGTCCATCATGAAATCGGCTTACCTCGGCACTTTCGACAGCTTTCCCTTCCAACGTAGAAGATAAAGAAAGAGAGAGGGAAAGAGAAAGAGAGTAAGAGAGAGAGATGGACAGACAGACAGACAGACAGACAGACAGACAGACAGACAGACAGAGAGAGAAACAAAAGCAACGACGAGGACGTCTGTTCGTGATTTTGCAAGTAGTACCTATGTTTGTACGTACGGAGTGTCTCATAACCGCAATTTCGAGAGAAACGAGGTAGATGAATGAGGAAGGATACGCAGTGTCCGTTCTCTGTGTGTCAGATAGTTTCGATAAAAGAGAATGGAGAAGAAGAGATGGATAGTTTGAGGATGGTTTCTCGAGGAATAGCAATAGAAATGGTGCTAGTGGTAGTAATAGTAATAGTAGTAGTACTATTACTAGTACTAGTAATAGTAGTAGTAGTAATAGTAGTAGTAGTGGAGGATCGATGGAAAGCGGACAAAGTTTGCGCCAGGAAAAGCCGGCGAAGGAAAACCGAGAAGAAAGCGAGGAGGGATGAGTGAAGGGGATATAGAGGGTGATGGAGGAGAGTTGAAGGGAGGTGGGAGAGAGGGAAATGGAGCTTCCATTGTTGACTCCTAATTCCACTTCGACGCCTAATTAAGTCAGCGCGTTGATTCTCTTTCGAGCCTCGGGGCGACGTACTGAAGACAGGAAGGGAAAGGCAAGAGGAAAATTCACGAAAGAGAGTGAGAAAGAGAGAGAGAGAGACAGAAAGAAAGAGAGAGACGATGACAGCGACGACGAAATGAATACAGTCGAAGTCGTTACTACATTCACCGCGAACAGGAACTGCCTTCGGTGAGAATCTTCTTTTCTTCGACAAAAAATTCTTCGACCTTGCGTTTCTCTACGAATTTACGGGAAAAGATCCATGCCCAGCCGTGGATCGATAGAGCCGCCGATTCGAGTTTACGAGGAGGAACGGTACTCCCTGGAGCGTGTCGGACTGCGCTTGCCGATCGTAACTCCATACCGGACGTGTTACCGCCACCGAAACGTATTCCAATCCGTCGAAATACGAGCGGCAATCGTGTGCCGCACGGAGATCGCCACGAGACTCTCTCTCTCTCTCTCTCTCTCTCTCTCTCTCTCTCTCTCTCTCTCTCACTCACTCATTCTGACCACCTCGAAATCAGCTTACGTCCGTCCCAACAAATTGGACTTTGCGGAAAGCGCGAGAGCGTCAGGTAGTTCTCCACTCACCCTTTAATCGAGCTTTCTCTCTCTCTCTCTCTCTCTCTCTCTCTCTCTCTCTCACACACACACACGCGCACACGCACATGCACATACATATATACATACATATTCTCTCATACTCACTGCATCTCTTTTTCGCACGCGTTATCTCACCTTATACGAAGAGAACGTATTATACCATATATTACCACATCCGATTCGCATTTCAAAGTCTGTAGGTTCTACTATAAATGTATATACCTATCTAAATCTATAAGACTCCGTGAATAATGCATTTTGGAAATGATTTTTCCAACATTCCACTTTTCTGCCAAAGGTAGATCCTAAATATATTCAATGTATGCTCATCCTTTCGCTAACTCCCGATCGATAAATTTACGCTCGATAAATTTGCACGGTCTTTTAAACGTTAACAAGAAATCGACATTTACTGTAAATAATGAAGGAGCGTTTAACGTTAGAACGTGCGAAAATGTTGTCGCACCGATTACTCTGATAATTCCGTTGCGACGGCAATAAACCATCGTCGCATTCTACTCTTTCTATTCTTCCACTCTTTCTTCTACTATATTGGTAAAATCTTTACTTTGATGTAACAATGTCTCCTACGGATATTAACATCGATTTAATAACTTTGACATTTCTATGAAACTGACTGCAAAGTGCATTTCGCACTTGTTCCTTTGCATTCTAATCATATTACATAATTCGTAAGTTTTCTATTTCGGTGATCAAATCTCGTGTCTCTGATCTCTTTTCCTTTCTTTTATTTTCATTCTCTCTCTCTCTCTCTCTCTCTCTCTTTCTTTCTATTCTTTCTCTTCATAAAATCTTCCTTCTTATTGTTCTCATTCAAACGAGGATATATGGCGAAAGACACAGTCGCACGGAGCAAAGAGGAAATATAAGAAGGCTTGAAAGTAACAAAAAAGAAAAAGAATATTCGAGAAAATAGACAAAGAGAAAGAAAGAGAGAAAAAAGAGAAAGAGAGATAGGAGGATCGCGATAAGGAAAGTAATGGAGAAGAAAGGAGTTGGAGTAAAGTACCAGACGAGAGAACGGTCATCGCATTAATCCGTTCTTTAATATTCGGTTGTTACGAGATTAGATACGGAAAACGGATATGTACGATATTCACCTCGCTTCTGTTGTAATTAGAAAAATAGCTTAAAGGTAGAACAAGTGCATTTTTCCAAGTCGAAATAACACATTCGAAGGAAGATTTTCCTTTCTTTATTTAATCAAACGTTTTGTTCATAATAACGAATGTAATATACGATAAAGTTTTTTCATTGATTTTAACCAAACGATTATTTCCATGAAATGAAATTTTATTTTTTTCTATCATCAAGATAATCCTCCAGTTTTTCCCAGTTATAAAAGTTTCAAGATAATCGGGTATATTTTAGACACCGAGTTAAAAGTCTCTCGGCGAAATTATCCTCGTTTTTTCGTGGACACTTGAACAAAAATGTTAATGTTTAAAAACAGTCACTTAGCGAGCGTCGCGTTAACATTAAGAATAAAGTAGAGAAAAGTCCGTGTCGTCGGTGTATGAACGACCGCATGATCGCGGTCGACACTCTTGGTTGAGCCACTTATAAAACATCTAACTCTATCGTGCTCGTAGAAAGAAGAGGATATGTATATACGTTCCTGCAAAGTACAAAGAGTAAAAGAGAGAGAGAGAGAGAGAGAGAGAAAGAAGGAAAGAGACATTGGAAACTAGGTTGAGAGTGCAGTGCTGCAGTCACCATGCAGCACGCTATAACAGGACAAAATAAGAAGGATCCAGGAAAGAAAAGAGAGAAGAGAGGAGAAAGAAAGTAGTCGAGCACGTTGGTCCATGAAACGAAAGAAGGACAAGAGGAAAAAGAGGAGAAAAGAAAAGGGACGGAAAAAAGATAAAAGAAATTGTGGTCACAGCAGTAGTCGTATATTTGCAAAATACGTATTTTTGTATATGTACGTTAGGGCGCAGAATGCGGTCCATGCTAACCGATTCGCGATAGATATTTTTACCGGAATTATTAAAAATTTTTCGAAAGAACGTTTAAATCGATATCGAAAAAACTTATATATTTGTAATTCAACTTATAATTCAACTTTAATGCATGTAATTGATAAATTTCTATGGATTTGTTAAAATAAGATATTCTATAAAATATGTCCGGCTTATGCATACGTAAAACAGACCCGATTATTTCCTGGATTATCTATAAACCGGAGATACGGTATATAGATATTTTATTATATAGAACGCTCTATAAATTACTTTAGTTGTATATAAATGAAGAGTCGAAAGACAATGAGAGACAAAAAGGAAATAGAAGAAAGTAAAGATCAGAAAAACCATAGAAAAGAGAGAAGACAATTTGAGAGGACGAGTGAGAAAGCGAGAACGAGAAAGGAACTAAGAAGCAAAAGAAAGAGAAGAAGAGTCGCGGAAAGGCAGAGCAGCGAGATTTATTGAGAAGAGTTGAAAAGTTGCCGGCGGCGGCTGTGGCGTCAAAGTTGTCGTTGTTCGTGTTGGTGCGTTTGTGAGCTGCCGGCGTCGTCTTCGCTACGTGGTCTTCGTGTCGGAGATACTGCGGGGGTTTTCGACCTAAAGAAGATAACACCAAGCGAAAGGGATTCTCCGAGATTAACCCTCCGGACAGATAAGGATTTCGACTAGCGATGAAGTTACAGGATGCCCTACGTTGGCCCTACGTTCATTTTCTCTCTGGTTGTTACTACAGTCCTATCACTTTCTTCCTGTCTTTCTCTCTCTCTCTTTCTTTCTTTCTCTCTATTTCTCATTCCTCAAGACGACGTCCAGTCTTTGTTCCCCTTCTGTTTGATCTTTTGTGTCTTCGATAAGGTCATAAAAGATCGTCAACTAACAATAAGGGTCCACAAAGATAAAGATAACTGATTGAGGTAGCAAAATGAAATGATTTCTTTCCACACGTTCTGATAAATAGATGTTGTTCGATACGTCATATATGTATGTTATACGATTTAATACATGTAAAGTTCGAAATTAAAAGCAATTACGATAAGGTCGTTCGATCAAAAAATTTTCTTAGAGATCCTTGCGTCGTTTTCTTTATCCGTAATAAACGTAAAACCAAGAAGCCACTTTGTGAGCTCTCTCTCCCTCTCTCTCACTCTCTCTCTCTCTCTCTCTCTCTCTCTCTCTCTCTCTCTCTCTCTCTCTCTGTCTCTTTTTCTTTCAGCAATATCGCAAAGATAACAAAATTTCTCGAGGAAGAGCAGCAGTAACGCTTTCGCATTTCTTGATCGATATCTGTAAATATATATAGACTAGACAGGATAGGGTGTATAGACAGAGGGAAAGAGAGAAAGAGAGATAGAGAGATAGAGTGCACGAAGATGGGAAGTAAACCGAGTTTACACTGGTCCGTACCGAGTCTTCCTTCTCTCTCATACACTTGCTCGCTCTCCTATCATCCGTAGAAGGAATTGACTCGTTGGTATGGAGAAGAGGAAGAGAGAAATGGCAAGAGGTACGTCGTCCGTTTCGTGGCAAAGTCTACGAGACAATGCCGACATCGTAGGACAATGTATTACGAAGATGTAGAATCGTAGAGAACAAAAGGAGGTCAGGATTCGTTAGCGAGCAAAGGAGATATGAAGAGAGAGAGAGAGAGAGAGAGAGAGAGAGAGAGAGAGAGAGAGAAGAGAGAGAAAGAGAGAGAGAGAGAGATAGAAAGTCCTTTGGACTAACAGCCAGTGGAGCGGATCTTAGCATCGATCGTTCAAAGAAGAAACTGGAATCGTGCTCGAAGGAACCGGATTAAGACTAGGAACCTCTCACATCGGTTATTCGTTCAGGGATTTGACCTGACCGAGCTACGGTCCGGAAAACTTCATCTTCTCTCTTTCTTTCTTTCTTTCTTTAAAATTCTCCATCCTTTTCTTTATAAGATTTTAAATACGACTTCGTGTTATTCTCTTTTTACAACCGAAAATTATATATATATATATGTCGCTTATTTCGAAATTATAAATGAATATTTTAATTAAAGATCTGATCGGACAAATTTTCTCTTTCTTCATTTTGTTCGCACTTTTTACCGATTATAAGAAAAAATTTTTGATGACACCTTTTTTATCTCGGATATAAAAGTATATAAATTAGAATGACTTCGTTAACTAATTTAAATAATACAAAAATTCTATAATCGTGAAATAAGCCAATCGACTTCACTGTGAAAACGGAACGTAAGATCTCAGGAAAAAATCTATCTTTGTGTGGTGTTCGAAGAAGGAAAAAAGAAGAAGAAAAAAAAAAAGAAAATAAGACAAGGGAAAGGAGAAAAAGAAAGAAAGAAGAAAAGAAAAAGAATAAGGTAAAGTTGAGGAGAGAGTCGCGGCTAAAGGAAAGAAGCACGATTACGAGAGAATCATTCGAATGAAAAGGGGAAGGAAGCAAGAGCGCGCAGGTGCAGCAAGATGGAATCTCAAGGAGACGTTTGCTAAATGACTCGGCACACGGTAGAGGCGGATGATAGATGAGGACGCGGCTGGGGTTCTTCGCCGGCCGCTAACCTGGAAAAACGACACCGCCCTTACACGGAATCCAATAAAACGAAAGAGCACGCGGTATCATACCTTTATAACGTCGATCGCGACGCTCAAGTAGAGAAAGAGTAGATGCATGTATATGTATATGGTAGAAAGAGAAAGAAGGGATATATATATGTATATGTATATATAGATATATATATATATATATATATATATATATATATATATATATATATATATCTGCCATCAAGATAAAATCATTCGTCTCGACTCACATAACTTTGGAAACTTATTCGAAGAATAGTTGATTTCGAGTCATTACTAGCTCGAAAGCATTACTCGTGGATATTCACGGTCCGAGTCGATTAATCTTCGTTCCGATTCGTTATTCGTGGACACGTTGCGACGTTACCAAATCTTCTTCTTTACTTTATAGAGAAAATGAAATACAGTCACGGCAGTCGAGAGGAGACGTCGAGAAACTTTCGTAAAGTTAATATTTCGTATTACGTAAGGAAGAAGGAGAGAAAGAGAGAGGGAGAGAGAGAGAGGAGAGAATGAATAGTCGATCTTATGAATATGTGAAAGATAGAGAAAGAAAGGAGAGAAAGAGAGAAAGAGAGAAGAAGACAGAGAAGCTAGCTAGCTCGCTTACGAACTCTTTCAACGTTATTAATAGACATCTACATGAACATAACTAATCATGATTGACTTTTATCTAATATTCCTTTTCCAGCATGATAGGTAATGTTATTTCGCGTATTCAAGAAGGTCGTGTCCAAGGAGAATAACGAAAGAAAAGGATGCGAAACGTTAGCAAAGTATGTAGAATGTAGTGGTAGTAGTGATATAGCAAGAACCGGAGAGCAATTCTCTTGACAATTTGGCCTGGCGGTTCGCCAGAGAAGACCAGTCGATTGAACTAATCTAAGTTGCTTAGCACGACTTCCTTCAAATCCCCTCTACACCCCTTTCATCCCCTTCACGACCTATCTGGCTACCCCCGTAAGACTTTGCCTTAGCTCCTCGTATCTAGCTCTCCTTCCCTCTGTTTTCATTATTCCCTTCTCTCTTGCCAACGATGCTACCAGTTTCAGAAGCGTACGTGTTATTTCGCGTAAATCTGCGTATCCATACACCTTCTCCAGGAGCAACGGCCACGTACACCACGCACGTTCCTCGAGTTTCAAAACAACTTGAAGCCTCACACTACTTCCAGTGCGGATTAAGCATTAAATTTCTTCGGGCAGTCTGGTTGCATCCGTTGAACGGGTATGTCTAGTGAGAAGCAATAATAGTACATGTGAGAATACTCCTTCTATTTTCTCGAAATTCTCTTTTCACTATCTATATGTTTTACCTTATTGTCGTAGGAAAAACTGTTGTGGTTCTTGATAGAATCCATCGATGATTTACAAATGACAAGTTACAAATATTATTACGATTATTATATGAGATTAATGTATCATTAAATGTATAATATGTTAAAAATAACATGGCATCGAAAACTATAATTATTTATAATCTCAATCGTTACCGATTCTCATCGATCGTTAGCCCACTTCAAAATGCAACGTTCCTCGAAACTTTCACGATTCTCGCAAGATAAACTCAAAAATTTCACGTAGGTTCTCCCGACGTTAGGAAAATTTACTTTACCAAAAGCGAGAGAATTTTCAAGAATTTTCTTCTTCTAGGCGAGAGTAGTAGGAGTAAGGTAAGCGAACGGGTTGTAAGTTAGCGAGAAACTACCGTAGCTTCAAAATATGATATATCTACGCGATGCCTGGCGATATATATTCTCTGGGAGCGTAGTTACTGCGCTAACGTAGTTAGCGCAATTAGGTTGCTTTCGGGATAGAGAGACAGAGAGAGACAGAGAGAGAGAGAGAGAGAGAAAGAGAGAAAAAATATATAAGGCAAGCAGCGTTATGGAAATAATCCGGTTAGGATTTGCCACCGCTTCAGCCACAAACGGCTTTCAGCCAATTCCGCCGGATTGCTTTGGAAGTGCAACATTATCCATCATTTTCTTAACACCCCTACCTATACACACATACATACCTACATGTACACAAAAACCATAACCATCGTTGGCCATTGGTTCGAGCAGCTTCCGAAAAAATAAAACAAAAAGAAAACGAAGATTATGACGCGACGGACCCTTCGTGTGCGTCCTGCGAATGACCTGAGCGTGTCATTAGTCATTGTTACGGTTAACGCTATTAGCTGCTGCCTGAGTGCGAATGTATATTGCATGTACGTATATATTTATATATATATATATATATATATATATATATATATATACCCACACACACATAGGTGTATGTATAGGCGTAGCCGACTAATAATTCCATCTATTTTCTTCTCCGGCATTACGAAAACACCGCGTCCGTTCCAACGTCGGAGTTAAATGCAAGCTAAACGCAAATGTCCAAATTAGCGTCCGGGACGCGTAACGAGCTCAAGATAAATTTTCTTCGTTTCTCTCGTCGGGCCAACATTCTTCGGATCTTCTGTAAAGGAGATTAGAAAAGAAAAGAAACAAACGAGTCGACGTATTTCGAATTTTCCAACTAAAATAGAAAAGATTAACGGTAAAACGTTTAATCTCTTAATTGTCTCCTCGTTGAGAAACGAAAGACGATGATTTTAATGGTCTCGTTTAAGAGTTTAGAACGTTTTAAAGATCTTAAATCAACTCGTAACGTAAATTTTATTAAAATTCTATTAACATGATATGAAATTTCTCGATAATATATTTTTTGATAATTCGTTTAATATCTCTCTGATAAACGGTATTAAATCAAATATCATTGCTTCGTTATTGAAATGAAATAAAAGTTATTTTCGGCAATGCAATTTCTGATGTATTTTTTTTTTTTTTTTTTTTTTAAGATAAAAACTCAAATGTGCATTGCCCATTTAACTTCGATCATATTGCATGAAACGTTAAGTTGTATTTTGCAGTAAACGGTAGCGTTTCCCGACGTAACGGAGGAAAAGCCTTATTACGCCGGAACGCGGACTAGCGGAGCGTATTAAAATTCAAAGCCGGCCGCTTGGCTCCTCCGTAGAACCGATTTTACATTACGCGCTTCCGCGATTCAGGCCGCGCAAAGTCCGTTGCTGCATAATTATACGTTCGTGTAAGATTATACAGGTGCACGTGCAGCTTCATCGTGCAAGTTTACGCGGCAAGCTTTTATGTTCCATCCAGATCGTGCGTTGTTGCTTGTAACTTGCAAACCAAAGTAGCGGTTACGTATTCTCTATTGAACTTTTAGTTATCCGATACTGTTTGAAAAAAAAATATTTTTTCAATTTATAGCGAATCAATTAGTTTAATAAGATATCAAATAAATAGATCGTAAAGTTTTCAAATGAAATATAAAATTATAATATAGGTAGGTATGGTATAGAATATTTTCTTTTCTTCAATATCTTCGATAACGGTTACGTTGCAACCACTGCGATATCTGAGATCATCGAACGTTTCACTGTTGATAAAAGAAAACTCACTTAAGTGCTGATAGTTATAACATTTCGCAAGAGTGAACAAAGAGAGAGAGAGAGAGACAATGGTAACAAAGAGACCAAGTGGAAGGTCTCTCGTAAAAGTTCTCTGTCTCTAGATGCTGACCGGCAATCGTTATAACTCGAATGAGTTTGCAACCTAGGTAGGATGTATCTTTCTCCTTTCCCTTCCCTCTGTCGATATATCCTAGAGGGTCTCGTAACTCACCCGTACAACAATGCTACACGTTATACGAGACGTAATTGGCTAGTGAGCTTGCGAAGAGGATCGCTTTCGTTGGTTCGTTCGTGTTAGATCGAACAACAAACACTTCGAACGACACCTTGTAACTTGATTGAAGGAAGACGGAGGTAAAGAGAGAGAAAGAGAGAAGAAGAGAGAAGGAGAGAGAAAGAGAGAAGGAGAGAGAAATTCTCGACAAGCCGATTTCGATTATCCAGGCGACTCGCACACGTTATTCCATCCAGTACTTCCAGCAGTCTCGCACGCGATACTTCGTTAGTACGTAGTTTAGCTTTAAATACGAGCGCTCGTATCTTTCAAATCTCTTTAATGAAAGCGCACAAGCCGACGCGCTGCATGATTTATTTTTCGTTGGGAAACTCTCGTGATATATCTCGGTTATAGAAGAACAAAAGGAAAAAAAAAACCTATGTCGTTTTACGTCTTAATCCATGCACGGTTCTTACATACGAGATAATAATTTGATGATAATATTTCGAAGGGAAATAAAAAAGGAAAAAAGAAAAATATAGCCAGGCGCAAATTCGTTGAGAATCTCACGAGGCTTCACTTCGAGATCTCCAAGTTTAATACGATGTTATTAAAATAGTTTGTCCATTAACGAACTTCGAAGTTGTCCAACTATTCCTCGATCTTACCGAATCCCGGGGAAACCTTATGAACGCGTCAAACTTACTCGAAATAATTTTCCGTCGAACGTTGTGATTTAACGCATTGACGTTAAGCAAAATTATAACAAACTTTCTTGTTTGATGGATAGGTGTATTATTTCTTTGTATAAAACACTCTCTCTCTCACTCTCTCACTCTCTCACTCTCTTTCTCTCTATCTCTGTCTCTGTTTCTCTTTTATGTATATTATACTTTTGAAAATTATTAAAAATTAGTTACAAATACGAAAAAATTGAAGAAGACGCGAAGACCAACTTGTTCTTTTCCTCCTTCTTCTCTCAATCGAAAATCGATGTTGCAGTTCACGTACACAATGCTAAAACCTGCTTTTCTTCGATTGCACGTCGTTCGAAGGGGTACATGGAGCTCTCAAGAAATGGCGTGACTTCCGATCCTTCTGGCGCATAATATCGAGCATGATTCACGACGATCGATGCCAGCGAAACGAGCGGTGGTCGGCGTGGTTACGAGTTTCCTTGCTCTCTCTCTCAAGCCACCCTCTCTCTTTTGCTTCGAAATTACTGAGAGCTGTGGCACACGCACGTACATACATAGCTACGTACCATACATATATATATATATACGTGTGTGTATATACGTACATACATACATACATACATATATAGGTACGCGTGCGCGACGTGAACGGTTAAGGTTAGTTTCGCGCCGAACTGTCGGAACTTGAACAGTCGATCCTGGAATTTCAGGTTGCTTGAGAACTCTACAGAGGAAGAGTAGTCTCTCTCTTGCGTTATGTTCGTATATCGTTGCATCGTTGTACAAGAGCGTGTTCGCGGAACGAACGAAAGAGGGAATGAGAGAGTATGGGAGAAGGAGAGAAAGTAAGAGACAGATAGATAGATAGAGAAAGGAAGAGAGAGAGGGAAAGAGAGAGGAGAGGACGGTTCCAACTATAACTCGATATCTCTTCCTCCCGTGGCACCCGCTATCACCTTATCCTTCGTACAGGGAGGCCAGAAGACAGAGAGCAAGAGAAAGAGAGAGATAGAGAGAGATAGATAGAGAGAGAGAGAGGGAAAGGAGGGAAGAGGGTCGCTTCCTGTTAACTGCTTGACAAACTAAGTTAACGTTTCTTACGTAGTAATTGGCTCCACGCGGCACGGAGAATCGCATTCCCCGCGGCGAGACGAGAAAGGAAGAGAGGGACGTGGATGGCATTGCTCGTTGTTACACTCTGTACAGAGAAAGAGAGAGAGAGAGAAAGGGAAGAAGAAGAGGAGAAGGAAGAGGAGGGACTTAGAAACTCTGCGCGTGTAGCAAATCGTCGAAAATGTCTCTGAATTCGAGTAATGTGTAATAGGAGGGAGAGAGTGAAAGAGAGAAAGGAGGAGAATGGGAAGATCCAAAGCTAACTACCAGTTAAAGGCTCCAAGAGGGTAGCGAAAGGCATCCCACATCGTAGGAGGTCCAATGATAATCGTACGAGAACTGCGATAGAACGTAATGGACAAAGCGTCGCTAGCGTTCTCCGTCATATTAATTTTCTTGGTACGTAAATCGCGTTTTTGCGGTAATGTTCGTTTCCTTGAACGATGGAATGGAAAGGATAGTCATCAAAGACCATATTTCACAAAGATGGTTCTTATATATTCCTCGTATATACGATAGAAGACGTTCAATCATAATCAGGATTATTCGTATACCTGTAATAGTTACACGTTCGACTATTAGGTAATCGATAGGTAATTTTATCGTTTTTAAGTTAGTAATCAACTCGATTTCGATTTGTTCCGAAAGAAATCGATATGAAGTATAGTATTAATTTAAAATGATGAGGAAATAGTGCAAGGTATCATAAAGAAATGATTTGACGATTCGTTCGGAGCTCACGTCAATCATTATTATCTCTATCGTCTATTTCTCTTCTAAAGTTTTTTTTCCGAGTTATTTACGCGATGGATCGTTCGATAAAGGAAGAAGAAGGGGAGCGAGAGAGACGATACACCTTGGTTCTTGCGAGGTCAATGGCCGAGAAGGATGAGTAGGAAAAGGAGCGGAAGGGGAAAGAGGAAAGGCGAGTTCTAGCAAGCGATTTTCCAAGTTTTACCTTCTTCGCTTCTTACGAATCGATCGCAAATCGGAATCGGTCGAACGAACGCGAGTGTTCTATGAAATCCTTAAAGGAAACGCTCGCGCCGATTTCGAAGGTCTCCGCGCCAACAAACTTCGTGCGATCGTATTTCGAGAGAGAAAAGTCGATCTGGAAGATGCGAGCAAATCTTTCGCAATCGTGGCTGACTCCTCGCGATCGTTCATCAAAGTTCTGAGCGAGTTTGCTTTCTACGTCGCGGAGTCTCTCCTCGCTTTTTTCTATCTTCCTTTTTTTCTGTTCTTTTTTCTTCATTCTTTTTTCCCTTTCTTTTTATTTTCTTTCTCGCTCGCTTACTCACGCGAAAAAAGGAGGAACGAAAGAAAGAAAACTCGTCCTTCCATTCTTTCTTTTCTTCTTTCTTTCTTTCTTTCTTTCTTTTCACTACTTTTTACTCTCTTTTCTCTCTGTCTTCTTCCCCCTTATATTTTTTTTCTCCCTCCTTCGACCTCATCGACCACGCCTTCCACCTCCTTTTGCCACCCCCTTCCCATGCCATCCTCCATACGCGTCGACCATAATAACCGACGAATCAACGCTGCGAATCTTCAATCTCGTCTGGCAAATGGCCGATCTCTAGACGCGGCGCTAAGATTGCCAGCCGTTGGCCCAAGAGGCTGCGGAAGAACGAAAGATAGCGCCGAGAAAGAACCGAGTTTGAGGGGTGAAACGAAGGGGTTCGAACGAAAGAACTCGGATCGACGCCCAGCGCGGTTCAACCTGCAAAAGTGTGGAAATTTCCCGGTGGATAAGACACCGTTGTCCTTTTTTCCGCACCAACTACGAGAACTCTTTTTTATACTCTCTTTCTCTCTCGTTTCTTTTACCTTCTTTCTTGCTCCGTTTATTCGCTTTAACTAAGAACTTCATTTTTGTTAATTATCCAAAGTACTTATCTTCGACATGTTTATATATTATTTTTATACAGGATGAGTCGGATCTAGAACGATAAGTTGGAAAAATTGTCTAAAAAAGGCCATTAAATTCTGTTCGTCTTTTGTCAAAAATATTTACGAAAGTCTAAGAAAAATTTGATAAAATTCTTAAACTAGTTCCTTTCTTAATT
>NC_066586.1:3332500-3335000 GCF_905475345.1 Vespula vulgaris | reverse complement strand
TTTCTGGTGTTAGCAGTTCCTACATTTCCACCTCTCTCTCTCTCTCTCTCTCTCTGTCTCTGTCTTCTTCTATCTCTAGACGAGAGTCGCTTTTGTAGAGAGTAGCTCTTAGTGGCCATTTCCTAGATTAAGGTCACCTGAAAAGCAGATAGTTGTAAGATGGAAAAGACGAAAGAGAGAGAGAGAGAGAGAGAGAGGAAGAAAATGAAAGAGGGAAGAGAGAGAGAGAGAGAGAGAGAGAGAGAGCAGCAGTCTCAGAGTACGAAGGGCAAAACTTCCTGTATACGCTTCAGGAAAACTGTTACGCGTTACGGACATCGTGTTCGAGAGATAGTGCACTCTCGAGAATTTCGGAATGCGCCGGATAAATTGTTCGAAGATTTACGAGATTTAGTAATGACTCTAAGCGCAACCACTTTAAAGTTAAGTACAGTTACACTCGGACCGAGAACCACGCGTCTCGCGGACTCTTATAGTTTCTTCTTTTTGTATTTTTAGCAGAGAACTTAGACAAATTTATGGCAATTTAAGGGAATACGAGAATCGGACGGTCATTTTAGGTCCCTGCATCTCGCGATAACGCTAAGAAGAAATTCTACGTTGCATAATTGAGGAAATAGATGACTTAGAGAGTTTCATTTCCTTTTTTAATATCGACTTAAAGGCGCGTTTAAAAACAAATTAATCACATAAGTACATAAATATAAATACACGTAAATATCATGGAATAATTGTGATCCGAGAAGAAAATTTGAAAGGCAAACGAGGGAGCTTTCTACTCGGAATTCGGTCATACGTTTCATTAAAACAAATCGAACAATGCGGCATTGTTAGCGTGGTACATTCTACGTTAATTGCCGGACTTTCGACGAGTATCGTTATTGCTAAAAACCATAAATTGGTCTCGAAACTCGCGGGAACAAAGTTTATGATAGAATGAAATAACATCGCCCGAATCTGTCGAGATAAATTAGTCGGAAGGCATCAGGGAGAAATTAAAAAAATCTGAATTTAAAAAATGCACAGATAGGTGACATCGATGTGACCTCCTTCGGAATAAAGGTCGTGCGATAGTACCTCCTACGTTTACGAGTTAAGAGCAAAGATCTTTCTCGGTGTTAGGTACCGTGTCATAGAGCTTGATTAGCGCAAAATTTATGTCCGGCGAGGGAGGAAGAGAAAGAGAGAGAGAGAGAGAGAGGCAAAAGCGAGAGGAGAAATTTGTTGGTGAACTTCATTTTAGAAGTGACGTTGAAACCGATGACGGGAAGTTGGTGGGTGGGAAACATCGTCGAAGAAGAAAGGTCGCTCTAATCGCATGGCAAATAAGATTATCTGATCGAATTTTAATGGTGACCTCGCGTGACCCCTTCTACGATCTGTGACGAACTACCAGCCTCCCCTTCTCTAACTCGTTCGTCTCTCTTTCTCGCTCATTTGTTCTCGCTTTATATTCTTAATGGTAGCCGAGTTAAAGGCGATCGTAAATATGTATGTGTTTCGTTGGTGCGTGCGTGTCTGGCTGGGCCAGGCAAGCCTGGTTATAGTGACGACGAGCGAAGGTAATCTCGAACAACGAATTTACAGCATATAAACACGCTGTCCCAGTTATCTCGGACTCGCTTGGACGACGAGGCTCTCCTTGTAACGCTTACTGACTCCTTATCGCATTAAACTCTTGTTTCGTTCTTCATTTTTTACCCTTCTCTTTCTTTCTCTTTCTCTATCTCTTCTTTCGGTCTCTTTATCTTGCAACGTTTATGTATGTATGTACAGTATCAGTTACGTAGTGTAAGAGAGAGAAAGTATACGAGCGTATTTCAAAGTCGAATATAAGCTACGTGTAGATTCTACGATTCCTTTTATATTCTGAAAGAACATTTCCGTGCAAAGATTGAACGGTATAAATTATTCTTGTAATATGTTTTATATATTTTTAAATATTCATTCTTATCCCTATCGCGATCCAAAATGTTACTCAAATCAATAAATCAACAAACATGATTTTATCCGAAGTAAATTATAACAATAAAACGTACACATATGTAAAAATATTTTTTTATGTAGTCGAATATTTATATAATCCAAATAATTAACATTGAGATTGTAAAAATAATAAAATTGACAAGGTTAGATCCTATAATACTCAAATTACGGGCTTACGAACATATATATATATATATATATATATATATATATAACATACATATATATATATATATATATATATATATATATATATATATATCTGTGATTCATTCCATGGATTTGTATTCTTTGCCAGAAGCTAAACGTTTAAGTGGGTCTCACTAATTAAGCTAGCTTTACGATCGTTCGGAACGTTACTGTCACTCCGTTGTCGTCCGGTCGTCCGCGTTTCTTACGTCGGCGTCTTAACGAACGACCAGAAATTCTCTCTCTCTCTCTCTCTCTTTCTCTCTTTCTCTTCCTCTTTCTCTCTTTCTCTTTCTCTCTTTCTTCCCCTTTTCCAAACACAAGT